>NC_080541.1:31456934-31756934 GCF_028640845.1 Ahaetulla prasina
GAAATGCAGAAGTGCAGCTGAACGTATAAGGTTGAAGTAGGGTTTTTAGATAACCTGATCCCAAATCATTTATGAATTTATTGGCTCTTATCTGCTATTCATTAAATTAAACACAACGTAGACATAAATCAAAGCATAACACTAAGCCCTGGGTAACATTGTGAGACTGAATCTCAGGAATACGTTCCCCCTGCTTCCTCCAGCTTTTCTCTCTTCTACTTTTGAGGGAAGAGTAATGGTTAAGTGTGACAGACCTTGGGAGATGGGGGGAAGTAGGGAGAAAGGATGTTGCCTAAGGAATGATCAGATATGAGAGGATATAGCCTACAGCTGCATAATGGGCAGAGAAAGAGACTCAGAAAGGATTTTCCCTAACTTCTCAGGCTGTAAAAGAAATGGATGGAGGATTGGACTAACAGACTTGCAAGATTCTTACAATAACTTAGTTCTTACAATAATACAGTAGTATTAGCTCATCTGGCATATTTCCTTTCAGGTCTGCCTCGGAAGGTAGACAGGAAATAATAAGGCTCTTACTTTAGTGTATGAATAAACGAGTTTCCAATCATTCATAAACTTGGAAAATGTGTTTATTCTAATGATAGTTCATTCAAACAAATTTGCATCTGCAACCACTTTTACATGGTTTGAACTGGTTAGTTTGTTTAAAATAACACAATATAATAGTTTCCAAATTTGGAAGCATCAAGGGAAACCATAGGGTGTTTTTTTTCCACCAATGAAGGTGGAAGCTTTCAAGTTGAAGGCTCAATATCACATACTGAGATATGGGTTTCTTTTACTTCATTTCTTATTTCTTCTTTTTTCTACTTTCATTTATTTATTTTACTTATATAGTGGCTTTCCACAAATATTACCAATAAGGTGAACAACAATTTAAAAACTAAATAATCAGCAATGTAATATTAAAACATTAAAACCACTTTAAAACAATTTCTAGCATTTTAAAATCCAAAATAATGAGATACATCTTAAATGTCAAGAAAATAGGAGCCAAGTTAAGCTTGGAAGGGAAACCATTTCACAATTTTGAGTGTGATTCTGGAGAACGTGTTTCTTCTATGCTTGACTAGTGCAGTTAAGGGTGTAAGAGTATTTTCTGCAGATTTTAATTGGGAAAATGGTAATAAGCCAATAATTCAATATAATACCTGGATCCAAACCATTTCAAGTTTTCACTTTAAGCCAAACCATTGACCGTTAGAAAAAACAATTGGCAACCAGTCCAGAGCAGAACTTTGAACAGAAAAAAATATGATTGTGACAAAACAAGTTGCTTTACTGCTTACTGTTCCAGTTTTAGATGTGTATAGAATATGTTGGGGACATAGTAACAAAATAGATATAATGAAACCAAGGCTTGTATAATTAATGCAACAACAAACAGATTGGACACAGTCATACCAAATGCACCAAAATAGTTGGACAGTCTACTGTACTACTTATAATAGGTCCCTGAAGATATGATCAAAAAATAGGGTAAGATCAAAGAGCACGCCTGATCTATCAAGAAAAGCAAGCCGTTCTAGAACATGACTGAATTCTATTCTCTAAATCAGGTGTTCTAATTTTCTGGATTAGCCCGTTTTAAGCTGAAGCAATATTCAAAATGTTTCATTGATTCTTCAGTTTTAGTTTTCTAAAGTGTTGTAGATCTTAGTGTCATCTGTGTATTGATGGTTCCTTGCTCTAAAGCTCTGGACCCATCCACAAGTTTCTTCACTATTACACAGGCAAATTTTGTGTGGTGGTGGTGGGCTGTGAGGCAGGGATGAAATGCTCCCGGTTTGGCCAATCTGGTAGCGATGGCGGTGGGTAGTTTGGAGAACCGGTAGCAAAAAACCCTGCCTCCCCCAGCTCACGCCCACCCAATGCCCGGTCACCCGCTTGCCGCTTCTTTTAAAAAATGCTTTTAAAAGGTAAAAAAAAAAGGCTCCCAACAGTCACAGCTGAGCCACAAGAATCATCAGAGCCTTTTTTTTTACTTTTTAAAGCATTTTTACAACCTAATTGGCCGAATAGGTTGTTAACAAATGCTTTTAAAAGTAAAAAAAAAGATCGCGCGCCAGAGCTGATCACCCCCCCATGCGCTGTTCTACTTACACCATGACTCCTTTTGCCGTGCAATGTGTGCGTGCAATGCGTGGCTAGGAAAAGATGCAGCTGCTTTAATGGGAGCTACTTCTTGTCTATTCCCATGGATTTCAGTGAACTTTTTACAAAGGATCATTCATTTAATGACCATTCGAATTTGCAATGGTAACCTGTCCTTACGCAACTGTTGCAGCATTCCTGTTGTCATGTGATCAACATTTGGATGCTTGGCAACTGACTCGTATTTATGATAGTTGCAGAATCCAAGGGTCATGTCATCCCATTTGCAACCTTTCCAGGGGGCTTCCAACAAGCAAAGTCAATAAGAAAAGCCATATTTTCCTAATGACTGTAATTATTCATTTAATGACCAATGCAAAAAAGATTATAAAATCAGGCACAACTTAATGACCACTTTACAAAGTGATGGAAGTTCCAATCCCATTTGTGCTTGTAAATTGAGGCCTACCTCTACTGTCGTCAGGATTCCATTATCATAAACAAAAATAACTTCAACATTCTTACCTTTAGTCTTACTGTTGACTTTGACATTCAAATTTCCACTGAGGTTGGATAAAGATACCAACAGGCGAGGTTTAAAGGGATTTGGGCAAGTTTCCATAGAAACCATAATCTGAGTGGTATGGATAGAAAATTGCTGACAACAGGAAATGCTCATCCATAGGTTTTCTTGTGATGAAGCTTTTTCCCCTCCATAACTGTGATCTTCAGAGTTGAAAATCTTATTTTTGCAGCACTGGGATGTATATGTGTCATCCTTGCTTGGAACACTATCAGTTGCTGAAACATTTTCCTCCTGGGCCTCATAACTATTCTTTTGCCTTAGTTTTTTCAGAAATTGTTTTATTTGATCTAGCTTGACAAAACTGATATTGGCTTTCAGAGGCTTTGCTATATCCACATTTATGTTGGCTGTGGGAAAGAGAAAGAAAGAGAGAAAAATTTTTTTAATACAGCTTTTTGCTTGTAAAAATAATCTAATCTCAAACAGTTATTGTGGTAAAATGAATGTTAATTTACAGATTTGTTAGCTAATTTATAACTGAGGTTTGTACTTTAGAGCACCGTAATTAGACATTTAAAAGTAAATACTTTTTGTACTAATGCATAATTATTAATTATTAAAAAGCACAACCCAACAACATACACAAAGAAGAGCTGGATGAAAACCCTATGAGCTAGAACACATTGCAACATATGGAATTACAGAAAAAAGGAATAAATTCAAAGTATATTTCAATGCAATCAATATTTATATAATTTCATCTCAATCCACCAATATCACTAACACTGAAGCCTTAAAAAAATCCATTATTATAGGCAAGTCACCATGCTAACTGGGGACTTCTGGGAGTTGAAGTTCACAAGTCTTAAATTTGACAGGTTTGCATTATTACATCAAAGGCATGGTTTTTTTCTTTGTATTTTATACTTTGATAAACTAATAAAAAAGTTTTAATTTGGAAATAAACATGGAACACAAACCAACAAAATATACTAAGGAACCCCAAAAGCCAAGTACCAAAGGAAGATAACACAGGACTAATTTATAAACAAAAATCCAATAAAGTATTAATAATATTATGAACACCACTCTGTAGAACAAACAGGCAGAAGACCAGCAGAACATATCCATGAACAAGCTGTCAAAAGACACAACACAACTTTATTAATCTTCTTGCATATACATAATCTTCAGCAGAATTTTAAATGGAAAACAATAACAAACTTTAGAAAAAGCCAAATTGAAAAAGCCAAGCAAATTCTTAGAAGCATTATACTCTGACCAAATAGGGATTAATACGCATATTGACTCAAATCCTGTTTATGAAGATGTCAAAATATGTAATGAAAAATTAAGCATTACAAATTCAATTCAGTCATCAGCAAAGCAAACAACACTTCCCCCACCACACAGCAATCAATCAACCCAACATAAACTGGAGCCATCTCATTATAAGCCAAATAATCCAAACTGAACCACAATTCAACAAGCACATGCACAAAAAGAATACCCCCAACAAGCCATCCTAATATATAGTAATTTTTTAAATTTCTTTTTGTCACAACAGTATACACAAACAATTGTCATAGATAAAACAACATATCTTGAAGTAAAAAATATGCATCAACTATATCAATTTGATATAATGAAGGGAACAATAGGAGAGGAACGGTAGGCACTTTTGTGCTCTTATGCACGCTCCTTATAGCCCTCTTAGGAATGGGGTGAGGTCAATAGTAGACAGTTTTTGGTTGAAGATTTTGGGATTTTGAGTAGAGACTATGGAGTCAGGTAATGAGTTCCAAGCATTAACAACTCTGTTACAGAAGTCATATTTTCTGCAATCAAGTTTGAAGCGGTTGACATTTAGCTTGAATCTATTTTTTGCTCTTGTAATATTGCGATTGAAGCTGAAGTAGTCTTTTATAGGAAGGATATTGCAATAGATGATTTTGTGTGTTAAACACAGGTCATGTTGAAGTCGACAGAGTTGTAAGTTTTCTAATCCCAGGATTTCAAGTCTGTTGGTATAAGGTATTTTGTTGTTTTCGGAGGAGTGAAGAACTCTCCTAGTAAAATATTTCTGGACTCTTTCTATTGTATTTATGTCAGAGATGTGGTACAGGTTCCAGACGGATGAGTTGTATTCAAGAATAGGTCTGGCAAATGTTTTGTATGCTCTAGTTAGTAGTGTAGAGTTTTTAGAAAAGAAGCTGCATAAAATTAGGTTTACAACTCTTAGAGCCTTTTTTGCTATGTAGTTGCAGTGGGCTTTGGCATTAAGGTCATTTGATATGAGAACTCCAAGATCTTTGACAGGGTGGGGGTCATCAGTTAGGTAATGACCATCAAGTTTGTACTTGATGTTAGGGTTCTTTTTTCCAATATGTAAGACTGAGCATTTGCTGGTTGAGATTTGGAGTTGCCAAGTTTTAGACCAATCGGAGATTAAGTCGAGGTCTTCTTGAAGGGTAGAAGTATTATTAGAGGTATTAAATTGTTTGACATTGTCAGCAAAGAGAACACAATAACTTGAGATGAGGTCACAGAGATCATTTATGTATAGAATGAAGAGTGTTGTTCCAAGAACACTATCTTGGGGAACGCCACTTTTGACAGGAACAGGATTAGATATAGCATTGCCAATTTTGACCACTTGTTGTCTGTTTGACAGGAAGGCATTTATCCAATTGTGAAGAGGTCCCGAAATGCCGTAGGATTTTAGTTTGAGGAGTAGTTTATCATGTACTACTGAATCAAAAGCTTTGCAGAAGTCTATGTAGATTGCATCTATTGCTTTTCCTTGATCAAGGTTGGTAGTCTATATGTTTTTGCAGTGGAGAAGTTGTAGGTTACAAGGCAACTTTTTTTGAAACCAAATTGCTTATTAGAGAGAAGGTTGTTTGTTTCGAGATGGAGTGTAATGGATTGGTTTATGATGGATTCCATTACTTTGCATGAAACATAACATAGATAGGTCTGTAATTTTCAACAATGCTTGGATCTCCTTTTTTGAAGATAGGGATGACTGTGGCTAGAGACCAGAGTTTTGGAAGGGAACTAGTTTTGAAGGCTTTATTAAAGATTACACTTAGGGGTTCAGCTATATTAATTGAAAGTTTTTTTAAAAAGTATGCACATAGTCCATCTGGTCCAATAGATAATGATGGTTTCAGGTTGCGAAGGGCTTTCTCAACATTATCCTCTGTGAAGTCTATGTGTGTTAGGTCGTTGTTATCTTCTGTGGAGTCTATATGTGTTGAGTCATTGTTAACATTTTTGATACGATTGAGGAATGTTGGATATGAACCATCACTGTTTACAAAGACTGAGCCGAAGAATGTGTTAAAGAGGTTTGCTTTAACTGTTTCGTCAGTACATTCTTTACCGTTAGGTTCTTTTAGTGGTGGAATAGTTCTTGTTTCTTTAAGTTTATTGTTCACAAAATTATAAAAAGCACGACTGGAATTGGTGCGTAGAAGGTCTTCTTGTTTAGTGTGGTAAGTGTTACATTCTGTTTTTATTTGGTTGCAAATATTTTTGTAGCGGTTTTTGAAGTTTGCTACATAACCTTTTTTGTTTTTTTTCCAGAGGGATTTTTTTTTGGATTGCAGCTTTTTTATTGATATGGGAAATTTGCTTTTCCTTTTGATTTTGGTGATGATTTGTGGTACATATAGTTTGATGATTTTATTGATTTCAAGTAGAAATACTTTACAGTGGTCTTCTGTAGTGATACAGGTTGAGAATAGATTATGCCAGTCAAGAAATGAGAGATCATTGTTTATAAGGTCATAGTTGGCTTTTTTAAAATTGTAGTTTGGAGTACTATTGTTGAGACGATTTATGCGAGGGCGTATGTTTAGATAAAAGTCTATCATGCAGTGGTCACTGTTGGAAAAGGGTTCTTTTACTTGTAGTCCATAAGTTTGCGTTATTACAAAAGATGAGGTCGAGGCAGTTCTTGAGTCTAGTATTGTTAGTTACTAGTTGTTCAAGGCCTAGGTTTGTAACTGCATTGTATAGAGTAGTATGGATTGGTTTGGTTTATAGAAGGTAGATTTAGGTCTCCCAGAAAGATGAGAGGATATGGGCAAGAGGTAGCCCATGTTAGTAGTGAGGTTAACATATTTGCATGAGCGATGTCGTAGTCTGGAGCTCTGTAGCATAGTATGAATCTTAGTGTGGTATTGGTGGACAGGTCACATACAATAGTTTCAGGTAGAGAGAGTTTATGTGCAACTTGAATATTTTTTAAGTTCAGTGATTTTTTGTAAAAAATAGCTACTCCACCACCTCTGTGGTGATCACGATCTGATCGAAGGACTTGGTATTCTTTGTTTGAAATAATGGAGTCAGTGAAGGATGAGTTTAGCCATGTTTCACAAACAAATATGATGTCAAATGTACCATTGTTTAATAAGAGGATAAATTCAGGTAATTTGTTTACAATACTTCTTGCATTTAATAATTTACATTTGAGACCTGCAGAATTAAGTGTAGGAGAGGTAAGGCACTGATTCCCCGATTACACAGGAAGCAGTCAACACACAGGTAAGACAGAACGATCACCTTATCAGACAAATAATCAAATAAAACCTCAATCTCTTATAAAACATCTTACAGTTTACCATATTCAAGCGTGCGCAAATCAGTAAAAACAGACAAATATATAATACCATTTAATTACTGAACATCACTTCTCCAAAACATACGTATTTGTGACATTCTCTAATAGGCTAATGAAACATCTGCAATCCAAGAAGCACAAGGAACTCCAACAATGCATCAGACTGAGAAAAAACTCTTATTTGACCTACATTTCTAAAAGGTGAAGGGAGCAAAACTACAAGTCATTTACCTCTAATCAAATTGTCAGAGAAAGACTGCAGAAGGAGTAAGGCCCTCTGGTATTTGTGGAAAATGAAAGGGCCGAACTTTTAATGGAAGTAAATCAACACATTTCTAAACGACTAACCATGAACAGAATATCATGTTTGTTTGTTTCTTTACTGTATTTGCATCCTACCACAATCCAGGCTCTGGTGCTGCCAGGGCTCTGGAAGAGTCTCCCAGAATCAGCTTAGATCTCTCCTCCTCCTTGGTTTTCATGAAGAAGGTAAAAAGAAAATTACTTTGGAGAGCACTGATGTTCATGCACTGCAACATCTTTTATTCCATTTTATTTTATTTTTATGATGTATAGAGTCTTTTGGACTGGGGATTTATGGCTGTTGTTTTATTAGTTTTATTGCATTAATCATACTGTAGAAGTTTTATTTTTTCTATTAAATATGTGAGCGACTGAGAATCTTGGATTATCGCAGGATATAAGTACAGTAAACAAACAAACATAATATTCTCTTAATGGTTAATCATTTGGAAATGTGCTAATTTACCTCCATAAATAGTCCGGCCTTCTCTTTGTCCACAAATAGCACTGTGTTCAGAGATCTCACTCCCTCTGTAAGCCTTGCCTGACAGTTTGATTAGAGGCAAATGCACAAATTGATCCTATATCCATTTTGACATGTTAACATTTATCCTCCCCAATGACACAATTTACAAAATTCTATTTTCATTCTCTCTCCAATTTACTTTCTTTATTCGTTTATATTTCTTCAATATTAGGGCTGTGCAAGTCCTTTATAAAAGTTCACTGAAATCCATGGGAATAGATAAGAAGCAGCTCCCATTAAAGCAGCTGCATCTTTTCCTAGGCTTTTTGTAAGGTATTTCCAACTATCTCTTTAGTGTTTTGATGTATAGCCGTTTTTTCATTTTCCCCAACAAAATACATCCTTCTTAAGAATTGTGTTTAAATTCTTAAATTTAAACCATTTTTTTCTTTCCTCCTTTTAGCTAATGGAAATCCCTCACCACAAAGGATCAGATAACTTATAGAACTCTGAATTTACTTGGGAAAGAAAGATTAATTGTTATTTTCTTTAATTAGCAAAACATATGGTTAATGGATACCCCAAAGTCTTGTGCCTATTAGCCTGTTATATATCTGTTAATATTACCATACACTTTCTTCTAGTAAGCTGATATTTAGCCTGCATCAAAAATATTCCAAGCATTCTTATTATGTGGGTCTTCTCATCAACACACCAAATGGTTTCTAAGCATTATCAAGAAAAGCCTGAAAGTCTGGTAAAATCTTAATGTGTTCAATTTCCTTGCTGCATTGTTCTAGTTTAACTATTAACTTTAAAATCTCACATTTTTGTTATCATCTGGGGTACATACACTTAGAAGTGTAATTGATGGCAATAGAACTTGCTTCCAAATAAGATTTTTTTCCAGGAGAAATTCTGCTTCTTCAGCTGATGCTGTCTGATAGGCATGTTCCTTAATAACATTTTTAGATCTTTGCAATAGGAAAAGTTTTGCTAATTTCTTCTTTTCTTCTTGATCCAAATGCTAAGGCTGAAGACCTTGCTAAATGAATCTCTTCCTTCTTCTGGAAGTGCTTTTATAAAAGGAAAGATGTCAAGGTGTTTGTGGAGTTGGCAAGTAAAGACAGCTTATTTCCAGAGAACCAATTTGTTTTGGGCTTTCTAAAACATTGGTTTCATCCTGCATATGTCAGAATACTACATGTACTTTATAACTGATGAGATGCACATATTCCTGAAGTAAAACTAGACTTTGATTGAGTGTATAGTATCCAAATGTTTATGAATCCTTATCATTAATAGGGAATGTTACATGAGGTAGTGACCTAGTAACCCAGCCTTCCCATTTCCCTGTTTTACTAAGCAGTGATATATATAAAAGCTTCAATTGACTAAACCATGATAGGCAGGTGCCATATCTATGGGCTAACTGGAAAAAACTATGGCATATGAAATATATATGATTTGAATGTAAGAAGACCTTCGGACCTTCCGCCGCGAATTGAAAACACATTTATTTATTCGCGCGGGGCTGGCTTAAATTTTATTGGTTTTAAATTTTTATTATTAATTTTTAATGGGTTTTAGTTTTATATGTTCCAAAGTTTTAGGCCAATTATGTAATAAGTTTTTTAATTCGTATTTTAAATTGTATATTGCACTGTTTGTTTTACCTTGGCTGTACACCGCCCTGAGTCCTTCGGGAGAAGGGCGGTATAAAAATTGAAATAATAATAATAATAATAATAATAATAATAATAATAATAATAATAATAATAATAATAATAATAATAATAATAATAATAATAAATGGTAAAAAGCTAAGAATGAGCTATTGAAATGAAAGTAAGAGAAAACAGATACAGACGCCATGTCCATGAACCCAACAGAAGAAGGAATGATATAATAGATGTGAATGAAAATGTTCTGGTTTCTGTGGAGTGTAGATGGAGCTAAGCATCATTTAAAATCCACAATTCAGCAACATTTTTTCTAATATAGGTAAAAATAATTACAGATGGATAGGACTGAATAGGAGAAGAATATGAAAGGCAAAAACAATATTACGTATTATAAATACCTTAGACTGATGAAAAAAATATTACCATTTGATGTCCCAAAGATGCTTTTCCAAAAAGCAACTGGACTTTCTTGGGATTTTTTCCTTGAAAATGATTCAAGTCTCATTCAAGGACTTCTTCAGTTTTGACTGAAGAAGTCAGAACTGAAGAAGCTTCTTGGGTGAGAAGTGAAAAGTTTTCAAGGGAAAAAAAATCAAGAAAAAAAGTCCAGTTGCCTTTTGGAAAAGCACCTTTAGAACAACCATGACCTGGATGATTGAGAATCTCCACAGACATTCCCACTTACAGCTTTTCCTAGAACTGTCTTTTACAACCAACTAAACCATATTTATTCGAAAGAATATTTGCTCTTTGGCATAATTCACTTCCTCTAACAAAAGAATTCAGCTTTATAACTATACAGTATCACTATCTCAAAAAAGATTTGTTAAAAAAATAATGGAAAAATAACCTTACCCAAGTACTGAAATGCTTTTGTAAATGACCCTAAGTTAATCAGAAAAGTATGTACTCCGGTCAGTTCCCTTCTCATATATCATCTCTCATTAAATTATATATAAAAAAACTCATTTCAAAGTTAAGCAACACCATGGTTAACAAAACTGTTAAACTGGGATCAAATGAGCACATTCCTACATTTATATATGATGTCATATTAGACAGCCTATAATTGAACTCTCTGAGAAATATGATTTTTCAAAAGAGTAACTATCTGATCTCATGCTACTTTTTTGTCCATAGACTGACTGTGATGGAAACAGGTGATCCTGCTTTCAATTACAGAGGGCTAGCATGCCAGTGTGAGGCCTGGATTAGTTCACCTTCTCACAGGGAATTTGTCTCAGTTGGGAATGGATTTATTATGGCTTCACACATGGAACGGAGTTCATGTCAACTGAGGGCAATGACACATCATATGATTCAAATTAACCTGCTGTGGACTGTTCTGCAGGGCTGAGATTGTATATTAAAATGACGACATTTTAAAACAGCTTGAAAGAAACCAGGATTGTCCAAGTGCAATGGTTCCAATTTGTTCCAACTAATCTATCACCTGCTGGAGATATTGTTGTATTGGGACTTCTGGTAGCTGCTCCTTTCCAGTTTTCTCCAAACCACTGACCTTGCTAATGGGTACAATTGTTTCCTTTGGAGTAAAGAGGACAGAATCTGTACAAAGTGCTTTTTTATGGATGGCTGGATGTACGTATGTTATTCATCACAAAATGCAAACAACAGAAGGGAGAGAAGGGAAACCCTAGACATGCAGAGCTCATTCAGCCATCTTTTATTTCTCATTCTTAATATATTTCTCAATTTGAACTGCCTAAAAGGTCTACAACAAATCACTTTAGACAGTAGACTTCTAAGAAGCTTCATCATTTAATATATGAAGAACTTTCTTTTGGACTTGTGATTAGATGTGACATTTTATGAATCACTTTTGATTCATATTTGATATATTACATTTTGTAATATATTATGTCAAAAACTGTGATAAAGTGTGTTGAAAATTTCAAAAGTCCCTTCCCTGGACCCAGCTGTATTAGGTAATTATCGCCCGGTCACCAACCTTCGCTTTGCGGCGAAGGTTGTAGAGAGTGTGGTGGCATGTCAATTACCTCGGTACCTGGATGAAACTATCTATCTAGACCCGTTCCAGTCCGGCTTCCGGCCCGGTTACAGCACTGAGACGGCTTTGGTCGCGTTGGTTGATGATCTCTGGAGGGCCAGGGATAGGGGTTATTCCTCTGCCTTGGTCCTATTAGACCTCTCAGCGGCTTTTGATACCATCGACCATGGTATCTTGCTGCACCGGTTGGAGGGATTGGGAGTGGGAGGCACCGTTTATCGGTGGTTCTCCTCCTATCTCTCTGATCGGTCGCAGACGGTGTTGACGGGAGGGCAGAGGTCGACCCCGAGGCGCCTCACTTGTGGGGTGCCGCAGGGGTCGATTCTCTCACCCCTCCTGTTCAACATCTATATGAAGCCGCTGGGTGAGATCATCAGTGGTTTCGGTGTGAGGTACCAACTGTACGCTGATGATACTCAGCTGTACTTTTCCACACCGGGCCACCCCAACGAAGCTATCGAAGTGCTGTCCCAGTGTCTGGAAGTCGTACGGGTCTGGATGGGGAGAAACAGGCTCAAGCTCAATCCCTCCAAGACAGAGTGGCTGTGGATGCCGGCACCCCGGTACAGTCAGCTGCAGCCGCGGCTGACTGTTGGGGGCGAGTCATTGGCCCCAATGGAGAGGGTGCGCAACTTGGGCGTTCTCCTGGATGGACGGCTGTCTTTTGAAGACCACTTGACAGCCGTCTCCAGGAGAGCTTTTTACCAGGTTCGCCTGGTTCGCCAGTTGCGCCCCTTTCTAGACCGGGATGCCCTATGCACGGTCACTCATGCTCTTGTGACATCTCGTCTGGATTACTGCAATGCTCTCTACATGGGGCTCCCCTTGAAGAGCACCCGGAGGCTCCAGTTGGTCCAGAATGCGGCTGCGCGGGTGATAGAGGGAGCCCCTCATGGGTCCCATGTGACACCTCTCCTGCGCAGACTGCACTGGCTACCTGTGGCCTTTCGGGTGCGCTTCAAGGTTTTGATAACTATCTTCAAAGCGCTCCATGGCATTGGGCCGGGATACTTACGGGACCGTCTACTGCCACCGATTGCCTCCCACCGACCCGTACGCTCTCACAGGGAGGGACTCCTCAGGGTGCCGTCAGCCAGGCAGTGCCAGCTGGCGATGCCCAGGGGAAGGGCCTTTTCTGTGGGGGCTCCCACCCTCTGGAACGAACTTCCCCCAGGACTTCGCCAACTTCCTGACCTTCGAACCTTTCGCCGCGAGCTTATCTGCGCAGGACTGGACTAGAATTTTAAATTTTAAATTTGGTTTAATGGGGTTTTACTATTTTATTGTGGTTTTAATATTCGGCCGTATTTAATAAGTTTTTTAAATTGGGGTTTTAACTTGTATTTATATTTATGTTTTACTTGGCTGTGAACTGCCCTGAGTCCCTTGGGAGATAGGGCGGTATAAAAATATGATTGAATAAAATAAATAATAAAATAAATAATACTAATTGTATACTTAAAAAGAAATAATACAAAATTAAATGACCATTTGAATTTAATCAAAATTCATATCTAGTTGCAAATGATTCAACAGTATTACATAAAATATTCAGAATTTGCTAAGATAAATTAACTAATTGATTCATATTCTAAAAAAAATAACTCTTGGGATATTGAAGAAGTACTGCTGTTTGAGTGATGAAGTTTTCTTCATTTTCCTATACACAAGGCATTCTCTTACACCTGGCCTAACCCTGAAATAAACCGCCAGTCTCAAATAGCAATGCCTTCTTTCCGCAGAGATGGGACTACTCAAGAAACAGCATGCTGAATATAGATTAAGGGTTACATGTTCAAATAATCCAGGAGTTTGGCTATAGAACCAAGATGTCTAGGACAGAACTGAAGAATTGTGTCTGGCAAGTCAAACAATCTGCAATCATTATATATGGGGAGCCATCAATGAAACAACTGTCACACAGCCACGATGGCGCAGTGGTTAGAGTGCAATACTGCAGGCTACTTCTGCTGATCACTGGCGGCCAGCAGTTTGGCAGATCAAATCTCACCAGGCTCAAGGTTGACTCAGCCTTCTCTCCTTCCAAGGTGAGTAAAATGAGGACCCAGATTGTTGGAGGCAATATGTTGACTCTGTAAAGCGCTTAGAGAGGGCTTTAAAGCACTGTGAAGCAGTATATAAGTCTAAGTGCTATTGCTATTGCTATCTACTGGATCTACCACCACATCAAAATGATGAAAGTAGCATTGTTCTGTAAGTTCTGCTCCAAGCAACAATCTTGCCTTGCATGGGTACAATGGTGTTTTTATCATTTGCCCCTCTTCTCTTCATGCAGACACTGTTGAATGCTTGAGAGAACCCACAAAATGTGTGCGCACCATTTAGTATAACTTCAAACAGGCAATGCAAAATTTCTATTTGCTTAGTTCATTTAGTGTTGATTGTGGAGTACATGGTCTATATTATGGTTAGTGCCATAGTTTGAGTTCAGTTTGAGCAATTAGAAGCATTGTCAAATATTGAAGTAATTATGCCCCATTTAAGACATTTAATTTGGCCTTCCCATCTACAGAGATTTTCCTATAATACTGTGCTTTTGTCAAGAGTATCAAGAAATGAAATAGCTGATACAATTACAGTATGCTATTCTCTGTATAAAGAACAAAGTATTGTAATTGAAAGAAGGAATGTTATAAAATATATGAGCTACTTAAAGTTTCTGAATTTGGGCAGAATATAGGTGGAGTCCAGATAGTTCTTGGTTAACAACCACTCATTCAGCAACTGTTCAAAGTTATCATAATGCTGTACGAGTGGTACTTACGACTTTCTGGTCAGTATACCACTCTTGCAATCATACAGTTGGGATCTGGGCACTTGGCAACTGCCTCACACTTATGATAGTTGCAGCACATTATCACCATTAGCAAATCTTCTCTGCAGGCTTCCCATAAGCAAAGTTAGTGGGGAATCCTATGGGGAATGTTGTATGTCACTCCTGCCACTACCTCCCAGGGGACCTCGTATTCTGTGTCACATTCACATTGCAGCAGCCTGTTTGCAGCCCATATGCACTCACACAGCATCACAACACCCTATCTGCATGCTGCATGTACTCATGCAGTGCTGCAGCAACCTCTCCACAACCCCCATGTGGTATTACAGCAACATCTCCATAGTCCACACACGCACATGAGTACCGCATCCCTTATCCCCAGCTGCATAAATCCCTCTCCAGCTTTATGTAATCATATAGCTCTGCAGCATTCCCTCCCCAGTCCACATATACTTGCCATAGCAAGTAGTTGTAATCACATCAGTTTCTTGCTGATCATCAGATCTTAACGATCTGGAAAATTTGATTAAAGATGACAATGAGAACTGCCAAGATTGCCCTTGCCATAAGTGATGCATCATGTGATGTTGTGCTTTATGACCACATTGTATAACAATGTAAAATCCTGTCCCAATTACCATCGTTAAACAACTACAGCCTGTAAATAAATGGAAGATGTCTTCATTCAGTGAATACCAACTGTTAACTCAAGTTTGGAAGTTGAGCTACTGTACATAATTTTTTTTAATGATAATAATGGAGAAAAGAATCTCCACACTTATGATATGTGCCTGTTGCTCCAAGAAACATAATAGATTAAATTTAGAATATCAGTTGACAATTGTTGGTCATTCTTACCTGGGCCATTGAGGAAGTCTTTAATCTTCAATGTTATGAGAGGAGGTGGAATACCACTTTTAGCATCTATTTCTCCTGCTACTGTCTGTAACCAAGTCTTACAGTAGTCAAGTGTCTCTGGGAGAGTTTTTCCAGGATCTACAAATGATAAGAAGACCATTTATGACGTATTATTGATTAAATCACTAACATTATTTAAATAAACCAAACTTTATTCTGTACATAATACTGTATCTATTTCAGGGCACATATAAATTCTTCATTATGTTAATTACACATCAGTAAAAAGTATTGATTGCCAAATATTATCATCACCAAATGTAAAAGCCACCAGGGACGGACAAATAAGCTTAGTATATCTGAAATATCTCTAGTAATTGTGCAGCTAATAAGGTCTCTGATCTAAATTTTATTTCTTCCAGTAATGCATTTATATTTTCTTCAGATGTCTTTAAAAATGATTTGCCCCAAAATAAAAGAAACTATAGAGATCAGAAAGCCACATGGTTCGAGATGCAATAGAGTGCTTCTACTTATGGGTTATTTGATACAGTTTATAGTTTCACTGACACTTCAATCCCTTTTTACAGCCATACTTTTGAAGTTGACTTCAGTAGCTTTTCCTCTTGGTTCTCCTTAATGGGACCTCTTTGCTGAATTCTTAATATTCCCAATTGTGACTAAAAGTTCACATTTGGTACCTCTCAGCTCTATGCCTTTCTTCATGTCCAGGACACCATATATGAGAAATCAAAACTGCATAAAACCATTTAGGGTTTTTCGGCTGCTTACTTCCTTTGCTTTATTTGTTTGTTTTTTTAAAGTTGATTAGAGCTGAACAATAAAAGAATATAAGTAAATTTCAATTATGTCATCTCAACTTCATGACACTTATTTCTCTTCTGTTAAATAATGGTGTTTACCAAAAATTAAAAAAACAAAAACAAAAAAATCCAATTAAGGATTTTGCCAACCTGCATTATTCATCTCAACAGATTGTTCTCTTTTTAAGCACACAAGCTTCAAACTTTAGCACAACGGCTTCATAATTATAGCCAGCACATGGTAACACAGTATGAGTTTTAGCACATCAAGTCTCTCTTCGAATGTATTATTTAGTGTAATCATGATTCAGAAAACCTGGCAGGAATTGTTTTACATGAATGACAAAGGAATTTAAGGATTGTCAGTCCTATCAGCAAAGGAGAAATGGAATTTATTGTGTGACAAATGAATGCACTCAATTTGGCAATATAATTTTTAAATTTTAAGTTTGTATTTCAATATGTAAAAGCAATCTAATGTGATTTAAGCAAATTAATGCCATAGAATTAAAAAAAAAGTCCCAGTCTAAGACACATTGTGAAAAACTAAAATTAACGGCTATGTAGAAGAACATGGTGTTCTGAAAAATTGGAAATGCCTTTTGCTAAGCAAATTTTTGCTGTATCATTTTATTTTTATGATTTTTTTTTAAAAAAATGGGGAGACTTGGTATGGATGAAGATTGTCCATCCAGAAAAAATTGATCCTCCACAACCAGTTAGTCAGAGACATTACTGAGAAAGTATGTTTAAACGAAACTAAACTTTTGCTTCTGTCTTTTGCAATTAAAGGAAATGGCAGCTTTGGGCAATGAGTAATTCATAGCTAGTTCTGGACACACTTGTTATTGAGAGTGGGGAAACTTCACAGGTTCTGTTAACTGATTCTTAATATTGGAAATAATCAATCAATAAACTATTTGATCATGTTTGGATAAGGTAAAGGTTCCCCTTGCACATATGTGCTAGTTGTTCCCGACTCTAGGGGGCGGCGCTCATCTCAGTTTCAAAGCTGAAAAGCCAGCGCTGTCCAAAGACGTCTCCGTGATCATGTGGCCGGCATGACTAAATGCCAAAGGCACACAGAACGCTGTTTCCTTCCCACCAAAGGTGGTCCCTATTTTTCTACTTGCATTTTTTACGTGCTTTTGATCTGCTAGGTTGGCAGAAGCTGGGACAAGTAATGGGAGCTCACCCCCTTATGTGGCATTAGGGATTTGAACTGCTGAACTGCCGACCTTTCGATTGACACACTCAGTATCTTAGCCACTGAGCCACCGCATCCCTCATGTTTGGATAAGAGCATCCTTTTAGGGGAAAAAATAATAACCTTCCCCTCATAACACTAGGAGAGGGAAACAGTTAAGTGACTTTCCAGATAGTAAAAATTCTGGATTCAGTTTGGCATCTTCATTATGTGGGCACAATGGTGAAATCCAAATTTTTTTACTATCAGTTCTCTGGGCGTGGCTTGGGGGGGCGTGGCTTGGGGGGCGTGGCTTGGGGGCATGGCAGGGGAAGGATACTGCAAAATCTTCATTCCCACCCCACTCCAGGGGAAGGATACTGCAAAATCTCCATTCCCACCCCACTTTGGGACCAGCCAGAGATGATATCTGCCGGTTCTCCAAACTACTCAAAATTTTCTCTGTTGATTCTCCAGAACCTGTCAGAACCTGCTGGATTTCACCCCTGTGTGTGCAACATTTAACATCTTAACTATTATTTTTGCATCTTACCTTAGAAAGGAAATGGAGCTGTACAAAATTATGTCATTTATGAAAAGAAGGGAATTTCAGCATGATAGAATTTAGCTAAATGAATTCAAGTGTTCAAGGCTTGAAGATCAAGCCTATTGCGAGGTACTGAAAGAATTTGAAAATGTGACCACAGAACCATTCTCAATAAGTTTTGAAGATTAGTCAGATCCTTGAATACTGAATGAGAACAAATGTCATCCTCTTCAGAAAGGGAAGGAGGAAGACATAAGCAAGAACAATGCTATAAATCTAGTACCTTTACTAGGTAAGGTTCTTGAACAGATTATGAAACAAACATGTTTCTGAGCCCATGGATAGACATTTTACATTTAATAGGATCTAGGAGGGGTATATCATAAATAAACCATGCCATGCTAATTCTATAGTATCTCTTTCTTTCATAGAATTGCTTAGTACTTCAGGAATGCCACAGACACATTATCACTGGTCTTCAGCAAACTATTCAACAGAGTACCTTCTGATGCTCTTCATAAAATGGTAAAATATGGACCAAATGATGCTCCTTGTCAGCCTCCACTCCACTCCAAGCTTCATTCTACTTGTGTTCTATGTGTGCAATTTGTATTCAGTAGTTAGATTGCAATGTCAGTATGTTAATGTAAAATAACCATGGACCTAAGATGTATACTATCCTATTCAGATTAAGAGAAGAGGGCCCTTTAAGAGTGTCATCTGACATAAAAGAAGGAGGGTGCGGGGAGCAAAGGTTTGAAATCAGCAGACACCCGGCCTTTCCAACAAACCCTGCATTCCTGAGATGATAAACTGCCGGAGACCTTCGGAAGAAGATTACGGGGGGGGGGGGGGCGAGAAGGAGCTGGCATTGGACCAGGCCTGCCTGACCTTTTGTGGGAAGGAGGGACTAACGAGGGGATATGGGATGTTAGCCATATTTTGTCTCAGATTCAACTTTAAACAGCTGTAATCCGGATGTATTTAGTAAAAGTACTTTCCTTTATTTTCAAATGAAGTCAAGGTGTATTCTTTCCTAAATATAATCAGACACAGCCTGACACTCCTGTTTTATGAAATTACAATCAGCTTAATTATCATACCCAAAGATAATCAATGTTTCTAGTGTGAAGGAAAGCTTAATGTAAAGTGGCATAAACCTCTGTTCTTGGCCCTGTGTTGTTCAACATTTTTTACCAATGACTGGGGTGAGAGAGTTGGAGAGACACTTAAAAAGGCCAAAAAGCAGGGGTGAAATGCTCCCGGTTCTGACTGGATAACCTGATCCAGTAACAACGGCGGCAGGTGGTTTGGAGAACCCGTAGCAAAATTCCCTCCCCCCCCATGCCCAGCTGAGCCACACGATCATCAGAGGTTTTTTTTTCTTTTAAGAGCATTTTTTCTTCGGCTGAAAAAATGCTTTTAAAAGTTAAAAAAAAAGCTTCTGATTATCGCGTGGCTCAGCTGGGATCGTCAGAACCTTTAAAAGCATTTTTTTACCAACTCTTGGGCCAAAGAGATTGTAGAAAAAATGCTTATAAAAGTTAAAAAAAAAGGTTGGCCACGCCCACCCAGTCACATTCACACACCCCCAATCCACACCCACAGAACCAGTAGTAACAAATTTTACATTTTAGCACTGCCAAAAAGGCACAATGCCACTTTGGAGTGTATTAATAGAAACACAGAATCCAGATCATAGGAAGCAACTGTTGCATTCAACTCTGCCTTCGTTAGACTTCATTTCTGAGCATTGCCTTGATTTCTGGTACAGTTCAAAAAGAAGAGTAAATACAAGTGCAAAGGATAGTTACCAAGAAACCAAGCCCTATGGGGAACGATGAAAGGATCTGGGTATATCAGTAGTTCTCGTCTTACAACAGTTTATTTAGTGACTTTTCTAAGTTACAACACGGAACAAAGTGACTTATGACTGTTTTTTACACTTAACACCTTTGTGGCATCACCAGAGTCACGGGATCAAAATTCAGATGCTTGGCAACTGACTCATATAGTCATTTGTCAGATATGCCCTAGTAAAACCTACACTGAGCGGAGGGATAAGACTAAATGACTTCCATGGTATTTCCAAATCTATCACTCCATGAATCAACATCAGATGAGCACCTCTAACTTGAATGGATAAGACTAGATAAGGGAAGCACAGAAAAAAGCTCTTAGAAACAGTAATTGAATGAACTCTCTGCCAACCTTCCCCAACTTATTCTGGCTGTCCATCATTTCAGAAGAGAAGTAACTCTTTCGATATGCCAGTCACAGAACCTGTGTATTTTTGCATACTAAATCATTTTGTATTGTGTACTTGTAAGTATATTATTATTATTATTATTTATTCAATTTTTATACCGCCCTTCTCCCGAAGGACTCAGGGCGGTGTACAGCCAAGGTAAAACAGACAATGTAATATACAATTAAAATACGAATTAAAAAACTTATTACATAATTGGCCTAAAACTTTGGAACATAAAAAGTAAAACCCACTAAAAATTAATAATAAAAATTTAAAACCAATAAAATTTAAGCCAGCCCCGCGCGAATAAATAAATGTGTTTTAAATTCGCGGCGGAAGGTCTGAAGGTCAGGTATTTGGCGTAATTAATATGAAAATTTAAGTAGAAATTAAAATTAACATTGCCTAACTGTCCTGTGAAGCTAAAGAACGATTGCCTTAGATTGCAAATGACGTTGCCCCCCCCCCCCAAACAATCTGTTTGGAATTTCAACATATTCTGACTGATTTAACACATGAAATTACAGAACACTTTTCAGAGTGACAGGAACAATTCACTGAAGCAACTCTTATGACTGAGAAAAAAAAATCTTTCATGGAGACAACTTAGCAAGACAGGCTAAAGTTGAGATTTTGCTGCCAATATGCTAATAGCATGTTTCAGTTTAGTTTCTTTTACAGAGCCAGTTGATGTAGTGGTTAAGCCATCAGGCCAGAAACTGGGAGACCATAAGTTCTAATTCTGCTTTGGGCACAATGCCATCTGGGTGAGCATGGACCAGTCATTCTCTTTTAGACCTAAGAAGCAGGGAAACTGCTGCGGAAATCTTGCAAGAAAACTGCAGGGACTTGTTCAGCAGTTGCCAGGAGTCAAGACTGAAGGGGAAAAAAAATACAGACTATCAAGACTATCAGATGTTATAGCTGAAAGAATAAATCTTAAATAAACCTAAGAAGGAAATGTAGAAATGAAGAGAGCAAGAGGAATCTATTGAGAAAGAAAGAATATAGTAGAAGGGTACAAAAAAAAAGTGATATGGAGAAGAAGTAAAAGGAGCAATGATCTAACAGAACAAAACAATGCATATACCCAAACCAAGATGGCTCTGATTTACAAGAGTGCGTGTAATATTCAGCATAACTTTTCCAAGACCTTGACCAGTTCCAGTACCCAAGAAGGGCAACAAGAGACTTATACCACACTTGTTTTTCTTTGAATATTTTGAATAGAACACATTACCCAAAAGGTTCTTCTTGTATTTAAGAGCATCTGAAATTGTCTACTTCTGGGGTGTCCAAACTTGGCAACTTTAAGACTTGTGGACTTCAACTCCTAAGGCTGGCTGAGGAATTCTGGGAGTTGAAGTCCACAAGACTTAAAGCTGCCAAGTTTGGACATCCCTGGTCTAATTCTTTACAACAAGTAGGAATTATAATAGTATACAGCCACAAACAGGGGAGTAATTCAGATGGTTAAAAGATAACTTATCTTACCATGTATGAGCTAGTATTTGTGTGTAAGAGAATAGAGGAGGGGTCAGGAAACCAACATGAAAATGTTAGAATATTTAAAAAAAACACTGTAGAATAACTGCATTCTGTTGCTTTCTTGGTGTTTTTATGTTAGTAAATCAAATTATGCAGCCAATAAAATCAATTCAAGCTACTGAATAAATAACCTTACGTTTATCTAGAATAATTTTTTTTTCTTTTTGTTCACATGTGAACAAAAAAATTTAGCCAGTGAATCGATGACCTTAAGGATAGTAAATGTTCTTACCTGTACACTTGTAATCTGATGCGACACCTTTGAGGACAGCATCAAACACAGATATTTCCACTCTTTGTTTTCTATGATGACAGCTTAAGATAAAAGACGGTTGAGATACAACCAGGTGCAAAAATGGCTCTAACCGCAAGTCTCCAGTTCCTCTGCGACCAGGCTGCCGGACAATAGTTACTCCCAAGGCTTGTCTAGCAGATGATCTTGTAGACGCATGAAGACTTTCCAGAGATATAAGACCTGCTTTTTTCCCAGAGGGCAATGAACTGTTGCAGTTTAGAAGATCATCTGCTGTTACTGATGAAAAACCTGCTTTGACAGATTTCTTGCAATCATCAACTGCTTCTGGAAGGTTTAATGAACTTTTGATGGTTTTTTCACCCTCTTTTTGATCTTCCTGTGATTTTGATTTAAGTAAAGTAGTACATGAATAAGTCATGAAGGAGAATCGGCTGGCAGTAATAAAAATGTCAAATGGAATAAAGTTCAGGTTCTTCACTATAGAAGAATGGCGGGAAGGTTGGGCAATGCGATGTTGGCTGGTGCCGCTATGTTGTTCTATTTGGACTATTCTGATTTTAACACTGTCACTGCCAATGCCACTGTCCTGGGCTCCACTATAACGTGAAGATGTTTCAGCTGTAACCCCATCAGATATATCCATCTTCTTCTGTTCCTGTTTGAAAACCTGGAAAGGAAAACACTGCATCATAAAATTGATACTCCCAAAGATTTCCATTCCTACATTAAACACTTGCTATATAAATAAAAAAAAATCAAGTCAGATACATTTCTGTAAAAAAGAAAAGTTTGCTAAATTAAGTTTTGAAACAGAAAATCACTCATGAAAACTTATCAGGTGTTTAGTCCAGAGAGAATGATGACTCATAATGACAATTTGGGAGAAAGATGTACCATGAAGAAAATATTTCTAAGTTCAAATAATTTTTATTCAGATGCTATAAAGATACAATGTCATGATGCAGTATTGAAAATCAAGTAACTGAAGAAATTAAACTGTTTTAAGCATTTAGATTTAAATAAAACTAAAATCTTGCTATTGTATTTTCTTGTGATATTGAAAAAGGGCACAATATCAATTTTATAAGTCAAAGCTGGCATGATTTATTAGAGGGAAACATCAACCTCATAACTGTTTTCTGTTTCATTATTGCATTAGATACAACACTATAATTTATTTTTTAAAATAAATTGGATCTTATAGATTTTGTGTTTGTAGACTAGAAGCCTTTGGTAGAAACTCAAGGTCCTCTAGCTAGATCCATATGCAAATGTATCTTTGTGAGGTGGAACACTGCAGATAAGTAAATCCTTAAAAGTAGCAGCAGAGCTATAAAAAAGGGTCTGTCCAATGAAAACAATTAATATCGTAATTTTCAGGTCAGATACATTTAGGCTAGAAGATAAAAGAATTAGCACATTGCTAGCCTTGTGCTACTTTAACGTTTGAAACCCTGACAACAGTTTTTTGTTCCTTAACATCTAAGGATAACCTAATATTTGCTGAAAACCTAATTTTTAAAAATTAAATGTTAGGTTGCTCTATAGTAGGGGTATCAAAGTCACATCATCACTGCAGCGTCACATGATGTATCGGGACTTTTTCCCCCTTTGCTAAACCGGGCATAGGCGTGGCCCGCGTGTGATGCATCTGGCCCATGGGCCTGGGGTTTGACAGCCCTCCTCTATAGCAATCCCCATGAACATCCAATCTATCTAATTACATCAAATTTAAGCCTAAAAGTATAAATAGGCAATTATATACTATAAACTAATGAAGCTTCTTCACTGAGTAAATGTACCTTGATGAATGTATCTTTTCTTTTATGTACACTGAGAGCATATGCACCAAGACAAAATCCTTGTGTGTCCAATCACATTTGGCTAATAAAAAATTCTATTCTATTCTATTCTATTCTATTCTATTCTATTCTATTCTATTCTATTCTAAAAAAGATTCCAGCTATAGAACAAGCCAATTCAGACTCAAATATTCAACCTTACATCAATGCATAATCCTGCATCACATTTTCACAAAAATATGCTCAATATGCCCACCAGTCTGTCTTCATCAATCTGAAGACAGCATTTGATATAATGCTGACCTAAAGGTTTTACAAGAAATCGGCAGCAGCCAAACCTTGCTTGTAATATATTTTGAGTAATTATATTATTCTGTGATAAATTTTATTCTAATAAAATAGAACAATGCAACTAATATTCTAATTCTTTGTTTCAATTAGGCCAGCTTTGCAGCCAAAAAAGCTTAAAGTTAATTATTCAAAAAGAAGGCAGTCGTACACAAAAAAGCTCTGACTACGAACATAAATGGTATCCAAACAGAACAAACCAAGTGATTTAAATAGTGGTCCTTTAGTTGAAAGCAACAAATTTGAGAACTTTTCATCTTACAGGCTTCAAAAGTGCTTATTAGATGTGATAATCGATCAGGCTTCTGTTTCAGCAGCAGTTGAACTTCAGACCTAAGGCAATTTTGCTTTTATTTAACAATGCAAAATTCTGTCTTTATAAAGACATATTATCCTTAGAAGTAGTTCAATACAGATTCCCCGTACTTCTCAATTATCCCTAATGTTCTAAGACTTTATAAGGATCTTCTTCTCTATCATATCATATCATATGAAAATCTGTCACCTGAGATTATGGCCCAATTCATCCTTGTAGACAAATTATTTAAGAAAAAAGTTACAACTAATGGTGTCCCCTGCTACAGTCTGTCAGCTTAAGTGCTAAAAGCAATGGTTCTGAAGAAAAGCATTTCTGAAATTAAACAATGCATTCTAGATGAATTGAAAAATCTAAGCTTTAAATCATGCCTTAGGGAGCTTTTATCGTAATTCTTTCCTCATTTAAATGATTTTTTAAAAAAATTTCCTCCCCCCCAAACAAAAAGGCGTCCACACTAATACTTTTTAATGGCATATCCTCAAAGTAAGCAAAGAACTAGTTTAGTAACATCTCTTATTCAATTCTTCATTACATAACATCAAAAATAGCCACCAAAACAATAGCCAATGTCCTGTGGCATTGTCTATTACATCAAATCTGGCAATCTACATTGATAAATCCTCTTCTTATTAAGGATATGGTTTGACTGAGACAAAGATTAAATAGGACCTACTAGCTGAAATGTCTATGAGTTTTTTGCTCCACATAAATAAAATAATTAAATAAATTTTGGTCTCTGTCAATCAAATTATATTTAATATTGTTAAATTTCAAAAACTTAACTGATTTCTAAAAAATGAGACAGAAATCTATCAAGCGATACTAGTAGCTTCCTAGTTTAATAGCAATAGCACTTAGGCTTATATACCACTTCATAGTGCTTTACAGCACTCTCTAAGCTGTTTACAGCATGTTACCCTCAACAATCTGTGTCTTCATTTTACCGACATCAGAAGGATGTAAGGCTGAGTCAACCTTGAACTAGTCAGGATTGAATTCCTGGCTGTGTGGGCACAGCAAGCCTGCAATACTGCATTCTAGCCATTGTGTCACCACAGCTCCTTTAAATCATATTAATAACCACCCAGGAAAATAAAATATGTTGTACATTTTAACTCTGTTAAGTGTTAACTATGAGTCACAACACTGAAAAACTCAGAGGACTTTGATCAACCCGATGAAAGATGAAAACCGTAGACTGGTATTATAGAAGCAGACCTACAGAATGATTAGCTAGGCAATGTCTCACAAGACTTTAAAAGTAGGGTAACATTTATGCATAGCAACTCTCCAGCACTTTTCCAGAGTGTTGAATGTGGAAATTCTAGGAACTATAATCTCAATACATCTGGAGGGCATTGATTTTGGAAAGACAGACATAAAAGCAGTGGTGAAATCCATTTTTTTTTTACTACCGGTTCTGTGGGTATGGCTTGGTGGGCATGGTGTGGCTTGGTAGGTATAGCAGGGGAAGGATACTGCAAAATCTTCATTCCCTCCCCACTCTAGGGGAAGGATACTGAAAAATCCCCATTCCCTCCCCACTCCTGGGGGAAGGATATTGCAAAAGCTCCATTACCACCCCACTGGGGCCAGCTAGAGGTGGTATTTGCCAGTTCTCAGAACTGCTCAAAATTTCTGCTGCCGGTTCTCCAGAACCTGTCAGAACCTGCTGGATTTCACCCCTGCATAAAAGGCACCAAAACCAAGTCATCATCCCACCAGAATCCTTCTCCATTGTTGCTTTCAAGGAATCAAAGGAAGCAAATGATATTTCCAGAGAAGAATTAATTTAGTGAAGCATATCTAGGACAAAGTCACATTTCAGAAATGATTTTAGTGATTTTTTAATTTTTTTTTTAATATTTTCCAATTTGAATTTTATAGCCACTGGAACTAATATACATTTGAAGCAGGCACAAATTGGTGATATTAACGCTGTTTGAAGTATGTTTTAAAGTCTTTCTATTTTATGTTGGATTAATTTTAGTATGGACACTTAGTTAAAAATTGGTTACGTTCTATAAAATATCACTTGACAAAGGGATGACTGTTTTTGGCTCCAATGGATATCTTCTGTTTAAAAATATTATTTAAATGGTATAGCAATTTGATTAGCAGCTAATTCAGGAAGTCTGGTTGATTTAAAAAAACAGAATTTATAAACTCAAATATTAAATTCCCAACGAAAACATTAAGATCAATATAGAGATGCAACTGAAAAAAACAACTTGGTAGAATTATTAATCTAGACTAAAATTTTCCAAGACAACCAAAGATCAATGTTCACTAGCTAAAACAACACTAACAATTTTCCTCTTGATGGCCTATCTTGGCACATAAAGGATATATATTTTTTTGCAAAGAATCTTCAGTAGATCATGGCGTCTATGGAAAGACACAGAGCCTTTGAGACCTGCTATCAATGTTCCTTGGAGGATGTGCAACCATACACATTACTTGGGATTTGAAGCTATTAATTTTAAAAAGCCAGCTTCATAATAAATCCAGGAATCAAGTGAATATCCTTTTACATTAGTGAACAATTCCAAATGTAAAAACTTTTAAAAACATCCTCTTGCTTTGTTACAAAAGAAATGGCCCAATACTTTAAAGATGTCAAAAACACCAATATCGGCTTCCTGATAGCAAATGTAATGGTAACATTTATCATTGAACTGCATTTATATCAGTTCACTCACTCTTTACATAACCCATTTAAAATGAACAATAAAAGTTTTCTTTAATTAGCTACTGGTGTGCATTAACATGATCATGATTAAACCATAAAAACCAACTGTACATTACTCAGGCCCGCTATCACATGTGTTTCAAATTATTTTAGCTGAAAATGTACTTTGAGTCTCTTTTAAAAGTTCAATCTTCTGCTTTCAGAGAATTAAATGCATATTACTGCAGTGGAGAAGATAATGTTTCAGACCTCCAGGCATATATGAAACACACTGGCAGCACATTAGACAAAATGCTTTACTTATTAGATACTTCCTATTCTAAACAGTGTCATCAAAGGCTAAAAACAAAATCCATATAAAAGCTGCACAATGCTTCCACACAGAACCTGTGCCAAAATCCCTGTACTTTCCAACTAATGAGGAAAGGATGTGCACTCTTAACATTTGAATGTAAGATTTTCCAAGCATTTACTTTAGGAAACAGTACTATTGATTCCATATGGCTTATGTTAAATGAAACTGTATTGGTAAAATAACCTTTAAGATATCTGGCATGATAACCATAATTAAACAGTATTCAAAGGAGTAAAACAAAGGAGAATTTAGTTTCACAATGGCTAATTAAAATAAAATGAAAAAACACAGCATGTCCATTATCAAGATAAATTGGTAATTTTAAAAAAAGTACTTAAAATACTGTTAAAATATACTTTAAAGATAAAATCTAAAATGCGAAGGGAAATACTCGTAGTTTGGCGAAGAAAAATAGCATATGAGTTGGATTTTTTTTTACTGGAAATAATAGTTCTAAATGTTTGAACAATAACCAGATGGGTCTTAAATCAGAGGAATTCTACAGTTTCTCTGTCAGAAAGAATTGCAATGTGAAAAAGTTTTCAATTGCTGAAAAATGTCAAGTTGATAGTTTACTTCTTAGATGGCTTCAATGCGTTTTCCCCATTCTTTCACATCACAGTAGTCCAAAAGAGAAGGTGATGAAAGCTATGCTGGTAGCTAGGGAATTCTAGCAAATTCTTCCTTGTCATGTGTTGAGATAAGTGACTTTATAGCTTAACCCCTTGAATTCAATAGCATTTAGAGAAGATAAAGAGATAAGGGCTATAATCTATATCCCCTATCTCCCCCTATATATATGCTGTTGCTGAGCACCTTAAAACATCAGTTCAAATAATTTCAAATAAAATGTTTTTTAATAATTACTCCAGCCAAGCTAGGATATTAATTATCCTTTAAGTTTAGGGAGCCATGTTGCTCTAATTGGAGTATTTTTGTTCAAATGTATGAACAGTATCTCATAAAAATAATTCATTTTTTCCAAATCTTAGTAAAAGAAAGGCATAAGCAGCCAATTAACACTATCACTTTGCACCAGCAAATACATTTTTCAAAAAAGGAAAATTATACTGCATTTCAATATGTTGTATAATGCTAAATTTACAAACAAGAAACAGAGGAAAGCTGCGTACCCAGAAGGTATAATAGTGAAACTAAGAGGTATACAACTGTATGTGATTTCTATTAATTCTTTAGTAAATTCGTTCAGAAACATTTGGCGATTGCAATATTTATATAAATTACAAAACTATATCTCCTGATTAGATTTCATTTTCCTATGAGATCCTGCTTGTAATATAAATTTTAAGTGTTTTTTTCTTTGCAGAAGTGGCAATAAATTTCAGATCTCCTAACTTTTTATCACGTGGCTAAAAACTCGTCAGAGGTGTTTCAGCTTAATCTATTTGGCAGATAAGAATGAAGCTATACACAGTAGTTAATTGCCAATTTTTAGTGCCAAATTGAAAAAAGATCCCTAAATTAATGATTTTTTGGCCAATGATTTTTGCTTGGGGCTTTAAAGTAAAGCAGTTGTCATATGTTTATGCATTGGTCATCTCTGGCCTGGGAATCAATGATGTCTGCTTTGTTATTTTGCGATAGATTCTGTGAACAATTTAAAATAAATTCAGTATCTCAGAAGTATAAGGTAAATGGTATTTTAAAAATGCAAGATGAGCATGTTCTAAAAATACTGGCAAATTAGACCTTCACTACTGTAACACCTCCATCTTGATGGAACATAATCTGCATCCAATAGTCAAGTTTAAGAACTTGGAACAATGCATATAATTCCAGTTGAGAGTCTGCCACAACATGAAAAAGAAAGCATTCACTTTCCTGTTGCTGAAGCAGCAATGAACAACAGCCAAAGAAAATCCTATCTTTGCAAATATTTCATTATACCAGTCAGAAGGTTCTTCTTCATTGATGAGTTGAAGTACTATTCATCCATACATGTATCAGCAGAAAATGACAGTGGTGAAATCTTCTATTAATTTCTTAATCAGTACCATTGCCAATTTCTAATTTGCCCATTGCATGTGAATTGACATATTGCCTAATCATACTCCAACAGGGTGCATTATGCAAATGAACTGGTTTAAACCACTAGTTTTAATATCCCTTCCCCCTCAAAAGTCCCTCAGGTGGCAACCTGCTCCCAACCCAAAGTAACTGGTACAGAGTTCAAAATCTTTGAGATTCTCTGCCTTTCCTCTTGATAAATAATAGCTAAACACTGAGGAGTGACTGGGAGCACAAAGAGAGCTATTACACATAGAGACAACATTATTTTTAACCTTCAAGTTTAGAAAAAAGATCATTTAATGACACATTGCTGTTGAACTTAATAATATTTGCAAATCTAAATGTCTGCAGTTTTCTTAGTTGAGCTCCACAAGATGAGAACCATTGTTTTGTTTGATCAGGGGACCCTACCACTTGGATGAATAATTGTCCCAAATTGCCATATGTATTCTATCTTAAACATTCTATAAGACTTTTCTACTTGTCAGTAACTAATCAAAAGAGGTACTTGAGCTACATAGCTCTCAATGATTTGTCGTTTCCACAGGTGAAATGATCTTAATCACATAAATGCTTGTTGGTGTTTTGAGTCTATAAAAAACAAGAATAAAGGTGTATTTTTAATAAGAGTATTAATTTTTCAAACGACAAATAATAGTTAATGGCAATATGGGGCCAGAGTAATAATAATAATAATAATAATAATAATAATAATAATAATAATAATAATAATAATAATAATAATAATAATAATAATAATATTTTAATTTGTATACCGCCCTTCTCCCGAAGGACTCAGGGTGGTGAACAACCAAGTAAAATACAACCACAGTCAAATACAATATTAAAAATAGCCCTTAAAAAACTTATTCAATTTGTCGAAAAATTTTAAAATACAAATTACACCCATAAAATTGCAGAAATTTAAAACCCAATTAAATAAATTAAAATTTTAAAATCAGGCCAGTCCAGCCATACGAAATAAATAGGTTTTAAGTTCGCGGCGAAAGGTCCTAAGGTCAGGCAATTGTCGGAGTACAGGGGGAAGCTCGTTCCACAGGGTAGGAGCCCCCACAGAGAAGGCCCTCCCCCTGGGGGCCGCCAGTCGACATTGTTTGGCTGACGGCACCCTAAGGAGTCCCTCTCTATGGGAACGTACTGGGCGCTGGGAGATAGAAGACAGCAGTAGGCGGTCCCGTAAGTAACCCGGTCCTAAGCCATGGAGCGCTTTGAAGGTGGTAACCAATACCTTGAAGCGCACCCGGAAGACAACAGGTAGCCAGTGCAGACTGCGCAGGATCGGTGTTACGTGGGAACTCCGACCCGCTCCCTCAATAACCCGCGCAGCCGCATTCTGGACTAGCTGAAGTCTCCGAGTGCTCTTCAAGGGGAGCCCCAGTAGATTTTTTTGTTGTTTATAAATATTAACATTGCAATATCTTAAAATATTATTATTTTAAGATTTGAATAAGGTTTACTTTAAAGTTGTAAGGATGGGAAAGAGACAAGGAAGGCAAAAAATAAATCAGCTGTGAAATGTGGGCTACTTTGTACAATGCAGTTTTTGTTGCATTTTATTATGTTTCTATAAACCTCACTGGGTCTGGAAACATTGGCTGGCATGCCAATTAATTAAACTAATAAGAGCGTGATCGTAATGAAAGAGGAAGAACAGGGGGAGGTAATAGTTTTCTAGTTAAAAGGACATTTTTCTTGAAAATAGCACAAAAATCCTATATACTGAAACACAAGCCACAAGAGAGCTGCTTGGTGCTCTCTGAGTGTGGTTGTGTTTTTGCAGACATTTCATTACCCAAACTAGATAATATCATCATTGCTAGTGCTGACATCACAAGGAGTAGCACTAGGACTAGTTTGGGTAATGAAACATCTGCAAGAAAACAGCCAGGCTCAGAGAGCACCAAGGACCCCTCATTTCAACCCAGAGTTACAAATATTCTCCTTTATTGGTACAAGCCACAAGGCCAGAACGAAACAGAGCATGCTGATGATTAAATTAAATTAAAATTTGGGGCCATACCACTGCAATATTTTGTACAGATAAGCAGCAGCCCCAAGTTCTAATAAACAGAAACGTGTAGAAGAGAAAATGAACAAGTGGTGTCTGCTTATGTGTATGTGCGCATGTGGTTGACAGCTGTACAGGTCAGCAATTATACAAGCAGATATTAGCAGTTTTTTGAATTTGATTCACCAAATCTTTTACGTGCTGCATATATATTTGGAGCTGCCCATCAATTCCATAGTCTAAATATAACATACAATATAACATGCTTTAAGATATAATGAAAACAGTATTTTGTCATTTCATGTAATTTAGAAATTGCATGAAATTTAGAAATAATTACACATATATCCTACGTGGGAAAGTTCACATTACCAACAAGTAAAAAAAAATCCTAAATGTCAAACTTTCATTTCTTGTTCCAGACTATTTTTTTCAGTGAAACAAGATTGAAGAAACAACTAACATTCTAGATTTGAAATGAAACATTTTACTTGGATGATTTATTATGGGAAATATACAACTCTAAAGGTATTGACAGATTGTGGTAATTTCAAATCAGATGACATTCTAGAGGGAATACAGAATTTTTTAAAATTTATTTTTTTATATGTGTGTTCTCAGTCTTCTCAATTACCCCTCTGTCATACTCTACTTCAATAGAAATTGCTAGCCAATTAATCTGGTTCAACAAAAAGTGAAAGTTATGGCTATGAATAAAAACTCATTGTGTTGCAAGAAGCTATAATCATAAACATTTAGATTCCTTTAGCAGCTGGCAATTCTAAGCTCTGCATATTTAAGACTTTAAGCTAGAAGTTTCTAATTTTCCCTACTTTAAAAATATAATCCTGGAAAAAAAACTTTATTATTTCAAGGCAGGGCTAATTTTCTTCATCCGTATTATGAATTGAAATTTCATCTATTTTACTTTCCATTACCGGTAGTTTGCTTTACATACTGCTATACATTACAATTTCTGCCAGCCTAGCAGTTCGAAAGCAGGTAAAAAATGCAAGTAGAAAAATAGGGACCACCTTTGGTGGGAAGGTAACAGCGTTCTGTGCGCCTTTGGCGTTTAGTCATGCCGGCCACATGACCACAGAGACATCTTTAGACAACGCTGGCTCTTCGGCTTTGAAACGGAGATGAGCACCGCCCCCTAGAGTCGGGAACCACTAGCACATATGTGCGAGGGGAACCTTTACCTTTATACATTAAAATATTAGGATTGTTTCATGACTGCCTAAAAACTACAAGGAGTTAATCCTCCAGAATATAACATTAAGTATAACTATTTAAATGGTATTGTGAAATTTATTAAAACATAGAGTTTTCAGATACTACAGTTAGGCTTTAACTCTTTCAGATAACAACAAAAATCTGCCAATCTTATAAATATCCAAGTTTTAATAATGACATTTCTCATCCTTCCATTATTTATTTCATGTATTAAAGTTTGAAATTTATTCTCAGGTATTCAACCGTGGAATCATTCCCATCACTGCAGAAACAGATGCTTGAGAATCCTGTGACACATGTCTCTGCAGTTTATTCATTTTCTTATTGGCTTATGTTTTCCTTCAGTTGTGACGAGGTTTCCCACCCATCCAAATAGGATATATTTCTATATTATCCATTAAGATTTTATTCAGTGTAACTCTAACTATCCAACAGCTGAACCAGATTAAATCTTTGAATATAGTTTGATGTACATTGTTGTAGATGTTACACAAGCAGCAGTCCCTAGAAAGCCAAATAAAAAGCAATTATATCTGTGTTAGTCCATGGCGAGGAGGGGGGGGGGGAAGAAAGTGGGAAAGGGAGGGGGGAGATGCCCCCAATTGAATTGGTCCAACCAATTTGATCTTGCCAGGAAAAGGGAAAACAGCTGGAGGCTCCCCACTCTAAGGAGGTGCAAGGGCTCTGATTTCCTGCAGCAATACCAGCCTCCTGGAAGAACTCCCACTGAATCTTATTTGCTCTACAGGATGTTTGGGACTTGACACCTGGATTTTAGTCTTTTTAGTATGTTTTCAGACTCCCATTATTGTTTTAGTAATAACATTTATGAATGTTTTAGTACTGCATATTCTTGCAAAACAATTGAGAGTCCAGTGGGGATTGTGGAAGATAAAAAGATGTAGTGGGAAGAAATCTTCCTATCCTTGTGGAACATGGCTGTATAAACGATATTGAAAACAAACCTACAAACACCATATAAATAACAGCAAAGGCTGTTTTTCCACAAGGTTTTATCAAGGAAGATATAACAAAAAACAAGGGACAGAGAAGAAATCATTTCAAAAATGAAGGTAGATGCTTTGCAACATTAGATGCATTGTAGCACTCAACTCTCATCCCATCCTTGATGTAATCCTACAAAGATTTCACCTCTGAAGCTGTTATTTACAAGCCAAAAGAAAATGCTCTTACTGCCGAAAGAAGCTTTCTCTGAAAGGCTGAGCAATGTCAGAAAGGGGACTTTACTGGAATGGTAACAAGGTCGGGTCAAGGTAAACTCCCAATTTCCATTCCTGAAGGTCTCAGCACTTTCTCATACCATCAGTATTCTGACATGTAGTAGATATTACTTTTATCTCTACGATTAACTTTCTATCTATCTATCTATCTATCTATCTATCTATCTATCTATCTATCTATCTATCTATCTATCTATCATTTGTAGGGCCACCCATCTCACAACAATGACTCTGGGTGGTGTATAAGAGAACTACTAAAACATCTGCATATAACCCATGACGTCCAAGGTTAAAGCAAAACAAAACAAAACCCAATCAGAAAAACCACATCAACAGCAGAGCTTGCCTTACCATCTGGCCCCAAAGCCTCAGGAAACAGTCTTCAAAGCCTTGAAAAAGGCTAGCAGGGTTGAGGTTGTTTGGATTTCCTAAAGGAATGCTATTCCACAAGGCTGCACTACCACAGATAAGACACAACTTCTGGGTCCAAGAAGATGACATTGTTTAATGGTAAAACTCAGAATATGCTATTCTAAACAGATCTGGAGGTTGAGCAGAGATAATGGAAGACAGTCAGTCCCAAGCTGTACATGGCAAAGGATGGGGTTATTTGTAGGGCTGCCTTCCCCCACAAACATCTGCCACCCCACGGAGTCTCAGAGGGAGGGCGTGCCCCAGGTTTCCTATTTTAAATTTTGCCACCTCATGAGATTGAGGACATGCGCCTTTTTGGTGGTTGCCCTTGAAATGCTCTGGAATGTTCTTCCCCAGAACATACAACAGCCCCCGACTCAGCGTTAGGAAAGCTTTTAAGACTTGGCATTTTCCCCAGGAATTTGGGTCAAGTTGAGTGGATCCACTTTTTATTCTTTTACTTATTGTACCCAGTTGCCATCTTATATTTATATAATCTATTTCTTTATAGCATTTGGTTTTTTTCCTCCCAGTTCCTGGTTTGTTTTTCTGTTGCATGCTGCCCAGTGTCACACTGAGTCGGGTGGCTTTTTAAATCTATTAAATTTTGGATAAACTGCAGCTTCCAAATGTTCTTTAATGGTGAACACGAGTATAGTGCATTACGGTAATTCAAACAAGAGATGGCTAAGGCTTGAATCACTATGAGCAAAGCTTCACTGTGCAGGAATAGGCACAAGTGACTCACAAGACAAACCTCTTAACCACTTAAAAACCCTCTTAACCGCAGCTGCCACCTGTTCTTTGAGCAAGACCAAAGCTAACATCATGTCTACTTCATTTTAAGTGATTAAGTAAGGTTAATTAAGTGCTTGTCGCACACAAAAAATAGGCCAGAGTTTAGATTTAAATGTATGTGTAATATTTTAGCATAAATGCTGGCTACTTCCTTCAGTATATATTGTGCTTGACCAGTTGACTTGCAGTAGGACAGGCAAGGCACATATCTAGATAGCTGCAAATTTTCTAGAGTGGGGTAAAGTAACTGCATTCTGTGGAGGCAGCAAAACCTTTTAAAAATTTAATTTGTGAGATGTATTACTTGCTTTCGCTGCCATACACAATATCTACAATTTTAATTTTAGTAATCATTTTCCTAAATCTAAACATTACAATTTGAAGAGTTAAAGTAGATTACAAACTCCAGCTACTAAACTAGCCTTTTGAATTTTACAAAGCTCTGTCACATTTTATGCAATAATCTGATAGACTTTGAAAGACATTGAGCAGAATGTTAGGCTACTATATTAAAGTTAGAGACAAAAGAAATATTATCCCCACAACAAAGAGCTGATTTCAGATAATCAAACTAAATCTGGACTGAACCCAATCGTGCACTTAACACTCAGGTTAAAACTGCTTGATCCATATGGGTTAATTCTCAAGCACATTGGAAAATAAATAAAAATAATTAGATTAAGTTTTTTAAAAAGCTAGAAAAATGTACTTTGGCTGAAGTACTTTATTTATCTTTTAGATTTTTCATTACCTGGGTTTCCAACATTTTTCTAAGGGAAAATCATCCCCTTGGGGCAATTACTATCTTGGTCAGGAGCCAGTATGTGAGATTTTACAACCAAAAAGAGTAAATGTTAAGTCTTTATCAACAAAGAATTACATAACTTCTCGAAACAAACGATTATCTTGTGAAGTAACATAAAAATGCAAGTTCACAGGGAGAGGGGTCATTACATCTGAAAACTGTGAGCTAAGGATTTAGAGTTACTTTTGATTTTTACAAGAAAAAAGATAAAAACAGACTACCTTAAATTCCAAGGCTTGCTCTGCCAACTAATAAGTGCTTAAAAAGTGCTATCTGCTAAATATTTAAGAGAACATAGATGGTTAGCTTACAAACCACTGAAGCCACCTCCATTCCTGTACTTTGAAGCCTCGACCGAGAAGGCTGTTCACCATGAAAAGACCAATTGTATGGACTACTGAAATTTTTTGGGGGACTTGGAATTTATGATTCCTCTGAAACTCAGATTTTGTTAGCTTTTCCATGTAGGCTGGCTGAGAAACAAAACCAGATGAGCTAGTTCTACTTTATTGTAAGGCTGCAATCCTACAAGTCTCTCAGTAAAACTCCCCAGTTCTCTCTTTTACAGCCTGATAAGTTAAGGTTTTTAATTTCCTCAGTTTCTTTCTCTGCCAGCGATGTAGCTGCAGAATGATTAACTTTGCCATCAAATACATATGTGTGCTACCTTATTCATATACAACACAGAAATCAATGACAAATGCTTGTAAGTGTCCTAGAAATTCCATATGTGACTGTACTGCTTGCCTTTTCTTGCCTAAGGGAATAGTGTTTAGGCCTTAACAAGCTAAAGATGAACACTCAATATACTCTTCTGGTTCAAGGATGGACATTCAATACATCTCAAGTAAAAAATAATAATAATACCTGAAACACAGAACTGTAACCAATATAGGTAGGAGAAGCTCCTACAAAATTACAATATTTTATGACATCACATTCAATAATATTATGTTTGGTTTCACATTTAAACAACTTCTTCAGAGTGCGCGATGGTGGGAGACAATGATTCCAGCATGGGGTTGACTGGTGAATTTGGGCCAGTCATTCTCTCATAATTCAACCCCCTCACAAGTTGCTGATGTGGGGAGAATAGGAGGGAGCATTAGGTACGTCACCTTGAGTTGTATAAAATAAATAAATAAATATAAATGGTGAAGAAATAGGGCTACGAATAAGCAAGCAAGCAAGCCTGCTATTGCATTTTAAAAAATTAAGTGCTGCTTTCTCACCACATGGTTACTTCATGGGGGCTGCTTTTGTATGTGGTTATGCCACATGATGGAGTATTTCTGTGGACTGCTTCTCATGATATAGATTTTTCAAGTGGCTTCTTAAAACTGCTTCCACGGAACAGTGCTTTGTGTGCATGCCAGCTTCTCATGAGAATGCGACCTTGCCACATGCTTTGCTATCCCATCCCCAAAATATTCTGTCTTTGAACTGATTCTGTATGCCAGCTGTTTCCCAGAGCAAGCCATCTCATAATGGTTCGCTATATAAGGCAATTATCATGTAAAGACAATTTCAAACAGAGTTTTTGTGGTGACTCTCAGCAGGTACCATATGATGAGTAGTGACCCACAGCAGCCCCTCACCATGCTGTTTTTGTGCATGCTCTTGTAAACAGCTTGTGACAATATACAGACAAAACTAGGAAAGTTTGTTGCATAAAATGACTGCTTATATATTATTTTCCTTCTGTTCAATCATATCAGATTCTCAGAGACTGCCTGGCAAGTCCCTACAAAATCTATTTACATCAATAATGCAGAGAGAAAATTGCTAAGGATTTGACTTCAGGACTTCAGAATAACTTTCTGATATAACTATAATAAAGACAATAAGAAATCTGTACCTAGTCAATGAAAAATGTAAAGAACTACAAAAGACATGAAAAGGTACATTCACAAATCTGATTTTATACTGCTTTTTCATAGGGTTAAAGTTATGCTTTAATCACAACATCCATCACCATGGGAGATATTGAAAGTGGGTATAAATTATTTAAGATTACTTAATTCAGGGAATGTAACATAAACTGGAATATATTTATTTACTTTTATGGAGAAATAATAAGAAATATAATATATAAGAACGTTCTTAGGAACAAATGTATATAGTTTATCCAGTAATAGGATTACTTGGCATTATGTAATAATGATCTGAATATGTAACAGAGCAGGGGTCCTCAAATTTTCTAAACGGGGCCAATTCATGGTCCCACAGACAGTTGGGGGGCCAGACTGGCTGGGTGGGCGTGGCTAGATGGTAATGTGACTGGGTGGACATGGCCAATTTAGCAGTCCATTAAACAATACACATAAATTAAATTTTAATTTGTTATGCTCCTGGGGGTGGAAATCAGGTTAGTGAAGGGATGTGGCTGCCCTGGGGGTGTGTGAGGGACTTCTCTCTCTCTCTCTCTCTCTCTCTCTCCCCCTCTGTGTGTGTGTGTGCGTGTGCGTGTGTCTTTCTCTCTCTCTCTCTCCTTCCATTTCTCTCTCCTTCTCCCTCTCTCTGGAGGCCAGGGAAGCCAAAAATGGACCCGTTTTTTACCTCCTAGTCCTCCAGAACTACTCTGCCGTCCAAAAAGGGGCCTGTTTTTGGCCTCCTGAGGCCTCCACGCGCTCCATTTTTGGCCCCCTTGCCTCCAGAAGGCGACAGGGTGGCGGGTAGGGGGGGCAATGGGTTGTTGTCCTGTGTAGGCCAGATTAATGGTTTCGGCGGGCCATATCTGGCCCGCGGGCTGTAGTTTAAGGATCCTTGTAATAGAGCCATGAGCCATCATAGATCAATGACCAAGGACATTCATACCATTTAAAATCTATTTATCAATGCAGGTAGTTCGCATATTTAGCATAACTTATTAACTACTATTTCAAGGTTCTGACTAACGAACCGAAGGAAATCAGAACTCTTGAGACTGGAATGTTCCTCATAGGACTTTATTAGGTACATCATATCAGCACGATTAAATGTACCCAATAAAGAAGTCCTTTGAGGAAGATTCCAGCCTCAGAGTTCTTATTTACTTGGGTTCGTTAGTCAGAACCTTGACATAAAAACTGTTATACTTTTTAATACCAGTGGCTAAAAAAACTGCACAGATTTGTACAAAAGCCCAGTGAAACTCACACTAAATTATTGTATAACTATTTATGAAACTCCTTATTTTTTAAAAAAATCTGTAACATATCAAAGAAAATTGATTTTATAAAAGACCCAAAAGAATTTATCAAGGGAACTTCTTCCTATAAAAATAAGTCAGGAGCCCACTGAGTCTACAGACCTTAAACTGGCTTAAATTTCATACATGAATTTAGTAATATAATATAAAGAAATTGTAGTCTATAAATTTATTTTATTATTTATTAAATTTATAAGTTGCCCATCTTACTATCCAAATTACATCCATCTAATCGATAGTACCTAAAAAAATTTAATATTTCCAAGATCTTACGTACAATTTATTTAATCAATGAAAATTGACTAATCTGATTATTTAATTTAACAATATGGAACTTGAGTGGATCACTGGGGGTCAAGTGATCTATAAATGTAGTAAGATTTTTTATTATTTCTATAACATTGTTGTGCTTCAGAACAGACATTGTTTACAAACAGGCCAAGTAACTGAAGCAAACGGGAAGGAGCAGGAAAGACATACAAGCAACCTTATCAAGGAACCCATTCTTAATCTTTCTGGTCAGTTTCACTATGCCAAGATGAATTTAATTAATTAATTAATTAATTAATTCTTGAACTCTTTTATTAATCAGCTGGAAGAAGAGTTGCTTTGTGTATGGTTTTCTCTGATTGTTTTCAAGATTGCACAAATGAAGACAATCAAAGTTCAGTTTTTAAGCTAGGTAGTGGTATTTGCTAGATTAGTAGTTTTTAAAAAGAGTACAAACTGCCACATTGAAATATCCTGTGATGAATATGAAAGAATTTGTAATGAGTAAAATATAAGAGTTCCCCATCCTTTAGCATACCGCAGTTGCTCTTAGCAAAACCACATATTCTTCCCAATTTATGGGAACTTTTGTTCAGATTAAAGAGAATGAGAATGAGAATTCATTTGCAAACAAACGAATGGAAAAATTTGCCCCAAGGAGATGTCATTTCTGGTATTCCAATAAATGTGCCTCTTGCAATAAAGCCCACTGACTCTCCCCAGAATGCAGAAGAGAAAAGGGACACAAGAAGCTTATCTAGTGAGATCTGCATTTGGTTATAAATTAGTGTGTGGTCTCCTTTGTACTTGCAGACCGCTAGTAGTTCTACACCTGTTCCTCACAGCAGGTACTGTAGAAATCTGATAGTTGTGGATCATTACAGAACTAAGAAACTCCTGGTATTATCAACTGCCCCTCTGTCTACTTCTGGAATAGGAAACTGCTGCAACTGGTATATCATAGCTTCTGATCACAGCTGTTATACGCAATACAAAATTTAGAGGAGTCCTCCTTCCTTCCTTCAGAACTTCAGCTTTAAGCTACCAGAAACTCAAACTCACATTCAGCAACTACAAACTTCAAGGACATGATGTAAGTGGATATATTTACTGTCATAACTATTCAAAAATCATCCTGCTACAAAACACAGAAATTTATACATATACACCTTCCATTTCAAAATTTAAGAGTTTTTCCCAACTCTTAAATTACCATGCTCTTAGCCATTATTTTCTCAGCCTTGATTCCCTGCCTGAGAAGAGCTATCTCCCATCTCACTAGTTTCAGCTCTTACAAAATAGAGCCTTTGCATACCTATTTAGTATCTTAAGTTTGCCGTCAAATACAAATTACAATAACTAAAAATATACTGATGAAAATTCATGGCTTTGCTTCTAAAAATCAGCTGCAAGATTTGAGGATGCTACAGCAGCTGAAAAAAATCAGGCTTAGAATACAGGGTCCATAAACCAGTGTTTTTCAAAGCTGGCAACTTTAAAGATGCCAGAATTTCCCAACCAACCTATCACAGATCATAAATTATCCACAAAAATTCGTTCATAATTTTTTCTTTTGATTGTTCTGAGAATTTGTAATTCTTTTACTGAATTATATTTTCTGCTTATGAACATTCTAACTTATCCTGAGATCTACTGATATGGTACTTTTAATAGGAATTAAGGCTATTATTCACTTGAGATTGTTTCTTTAACACTAAATGGAAATAATCCCTGATTTATTAGATTATATAGAATAGAGTACATAAATACATTTACAAAAGCCTAGTAGATGTACAATATCCTTTGGCCTTCAGTGTAGTCCAGGATTCTTTCACACAAGATTCAACATTCCATTACTACTTTTTCAATTATTACAAAACCTTCCTCAATATTTTTGACTTGATAAAACTATTCTGATAAGCTTGTACACTTCATTATAGGTACATACAGAGAAGACCCAACAACAAGAGAAAAGGATGATTGCTACAGAAGTGATTTATTTCCCCCTGCTAAACAAAAAATTACAATTCTGGAATAGTAAAGTTATACCTTCAATAATGTACAAATATTTTCCCCCAGAAGCTAGCATACAAGAATATTTAATTCAATCCTATATTACCTGGTGATGCATAAGTTAATGTTTGCATTTTCGCATAACAAAATTAAAATCTTTGCTATGTTAACCGAAACTAAACGATCCCACAGAAGTCTCTTGTTCTGCTTAAATTCTTTAATCTCAATGACAGATAAACAAGCAAAACTAAACTCTAAAGGAATGACAATGTTAGGAAAGTAAATCCAATCAAAATAAGACAACTGTACAAGAATAAAGATCTGAAAACTGTAATAGGAAGTACTGGAAAATTCAGAAATTTACATTTACATAAAATAACATTTGTCCTTTAGCACCTACATAGATCAAAGAAGAGCCATTTTTGGCCTTAATTATGTGGTTAGTCTCTAACGTTCTACACAATATGTTTTTTATTTTGGTAAAATATAAACATTTAATTTACTCTATAACACTGGTTTAAAAAGTATACATATACTATTTCTTACATATGGTCCTTTTGGAAGTGGGTTTAATATGATGATTACTGGATATTTGTGAACAAAGTAATTACTACTTCCAGATCAGTTAGCCAACTTTTAAAAACAAACTTGTTATTCAATTACTGTAATGTAGCTTCAGTCTTCAACTTTTATTCTTTTGTAATGTGTTGTACCACAAAATTTCTAAGTGATGTTTGAATTTCAGGTATGCAACTTTATGTAGAATAATTAGTGATAAGGTTTGAATTAGTACAAACAACTGAACAGGAGTTGAGAAATAATTTGTAACTCAAACCATTAACTCTGTCTGAAGAGTTCTTGGTCCCTGCACTATTTTACTTTGAATAGTAGTATCTGGTTTCTAGTAATGATCTCTTATGAAGTTCTAAAATGTCCCTTTTTTGCTGATGTTTACATCATGGTGTTACATTTGCAGATTTATGTCCTCTTTTAGACTCTGCATTTATATATATTTAATTTTCGGGGAAACCTTGATCATAAATCAGCCCAGTTCTGAGTAATTTTGTTGTTTTTCTTTGAACTTAGGATTTGTAGAGGTCTCAGAAGACTATGTGTTGGAGGATATGTTTGCAGATGATAGAAGACGGTCTTCCTTTGCTGGGAAAAGAAATGTGAAGGAGCTCCTAATGGGAGTTGAGAAATATATAGCAAAGGAAATATAATGTTGGCTTTTTCTTTTCCTTCTTGATGCTCATCGTTCAGAGAGTGTCTAAGTGGGGGAGTGAAAATGAAACAAAGGTTCTCTGCCATAAAATAAGTTATAACAGCTCAAGATAGGAGGAATTGCATAAATAGGCTCTATTGTGAAATGGAACTTGAAGAGCAGTTTTAGGTTACTTATATATTGAAGCCATTAAAAGAGACAATCTTAAACCCTGCCAACGAGCAGAAATTATTTTGCTTCTTCCTTGCTAGATTATAGTCACTGTAATCATTTCTAGTAAGAGAATACTTTTGTGGAGTAGCATTGTTCACAGGCAATGATAAACTAGACTATTTTAGAAGTCCTGCTTATCCGAAATAAAGAAATAAGCTAGTTAATGTAATTATTTCTACTTATCATTTATTTCCAGCAAGAAATGAAGGAGTCCCCAGTTTTTCAGACCAATGAACATTTAATGAGCAGTTTGAAGCTGCCTTTAGAAAACAGCTAATTTGGTATAGATTGCTGTTCCAAATATGATTATGGAAATATTACCAATCCCTCTAGATCCCCAAGGAACTTTATGATATCCAGTTTCCTTTTGTTTTTATTTTGTCCTGAGCCGCTAGGCACACATTGAAATAATACTCTGGACCAGTAACCATTTAATTTTTCTAAGAATGCTTTGGGGTGCAGAGTCAAGCAAACACAAAGAGCCCTATGTATGTTTTGCTTAGCGTAATGTTAGGAACTAGGATACCTCATTGGAACCTCTACAAACAAGCCTAAGTAGTAATGAAAAGGAAATTCAAGATTATGATTCTGGCTTATTTGAAAGAAAAAAAAAGTAGATGAAATTTAGGATATTAAAGTTTATTTCTTAGGTTTGGATTTACAAGAGGAAAGAAAACTATGTTTAGAACAAGATTAATCAGTTTGGCCTAGTGGAGTTTGTCCTAGTGGGAGATTGTGAATACTAGAAATGTTGTACCTTGATGAACGTATCTTTTCTTTTATGTACACTGAGAGCATATGCACCAAGACAAATTCCTTGTGTGTCCAATCACACTTGGCCAATAAAATTCTATTCTATTCTATTCTATTCTTAGCCATGAATGTTGGTTCGGTGATTTTGGGCCAGCCACTATGTCTCAGCCCAACTCATCTCACAGTGTTGCTGTTTTGGGGAAAATAGGATTTGGATTGACAGATACCAAACCTCAACCTAACTATATCTGGTAGTGTTCTCAATGTGTTCCGCAGAGCCTGGTTTTCTCTGATATCCCAATGAATGCTACAGAATTTATGCAGCTAACCATGACTATTCTGGCAAACACCTGTATGTGATACACCTGAGACTAGTGCTCCTGTTTAGGTGATGTGCCATAGCTAGAATAGGGGGAAAAAAATTCTAGTAACACAATTCCATGCTTCAATCGATGCTTCAATCGAGCCTCAGATTGGAGAAAGGTTTAACTATAGTTTAAACTACTAACTACTTGCTTATTCCTCAATTGTACAATTGCACAGGTCAATTAGAATAATTTTACTATAGCCAATAGCTGAAAATAATGAAATCAAACTCTTCCTTTCCTATGATCAGATAAACAAAATGTAGCCAAGAAAATACATAGAGAAGACAGGGTTCCTTCATAGGCAGTCCTCAACTTACAACAGTTCGCTAAGTGACCATTTGAAGGTTCAACGGCACTGAAAAAAGTGACATGATCGCTTTGCACACTTATGACCATGGCATTGTCCTGGGTTGCATTGTCCCTTGTCCCTTGTCATCTTTTATGACCTTCTGATCAGAAGTCATCAGGAAAACCAAATTCACTTAACAACAGTGTTACTAATTTAACAACTGCAGTAGGTCACTTAACAACTGTGGCAAAAAAAAGTTGCAAAACTCATTTAACACATTTCTTACTTAGCAATATAAATTTTGGGCTCAATTATGGTCAAGGACTACCTGTAAAGGGGATCACTATACTGAAGTACTTTCAGACATAATTATGATATGTGTAACACATATTTAGGCAGCACATACTATCAATAAATAATACAAATGTTAGAAATTGGATGATGAAGCACAGTTGCTTCCAAAAGTCAACCGATAATGGAAGTTACCTCTGCAGCTTTATTGGAAGGTTCCAATCCAGACATATTATCCTGCATTAATTGTTGTAGGAGCTGTAATTGAGCAACACTGAGGAAGAAATCCAGACCTGTTGTCATATTCACTTCCAAAGAATGACCACATACTAAAATTTCCTATGAAAGAAACAAGTTTGCAAAACAAATTCCATTGGTTACCAGCTTATTCTTGGCATTTTTATAATTTTATTTTTAAGAAAGACAATATAAGCTGTTTACATTCTCTCAATTGTTTATTAACATTTTCTCTATCTCCTTCAGCAGAAAAGGCAATGCACCATCTGTAAAATATAATCAAGTGGAGGAATGATATGTCATAGAGCTACAGTTCCAACAGGTTATTTAACAATTAAGTTGCTTTCTCCTTGTTTCATGTATTTCATGTGTGAGGTCCTGTTTCTTTGTTGTAATTCTGGGCTGTCAAGAGCTCTTATTCATTTTCTTGGCAAAAAAACCTGTTAATTCTCCTTTCTCCCAGAGATGTATTTGAGTCTACTAGCACATCTTAGTTTATAATGAAACTATTTCGCAGCTCAGAGATAGCTGATTCAATTGATTTGTAGCTGTCTGCTAACATTTGGAGCATAGATAAATGACCATTGTCCCCTGGCTATTAAAACCCCCACACAAAGAAAACAATCATAACCATGTTTTAGAAATTAATGAAAGGAGAAAATAAACAGATCTGCTTACTAAGCAGGAAATCATATCCTCTTGTGATAAAAAAATATGTGCATATTCATCCTTAGTAATCTGTGGTAGATCTCTCCCTTTCTTACTGAATATCCAAAGGGAGTAGATTCAAGAAAAATTAAAACAGCTACATTCCTGAAAACAGGAATTCATCTCTTATTTTGTACTATATACTTTCTCTATTCACCTTTTTTTTTTCAAATTCTTTTTTTCAGCTGATATGCAATGCAAGATAAAGCTGTGGAGATTGGGGCCATGGGCAACAGAATAGGGCAGGCTTCATATAGAGCCCTTCAGTTCTATTCCTGGCCATTCCCAGTGATAGAAGCTCCAGCACCACAACTACAATCCTTTTTCAGAAAGGATGAGAGCTCCAAACCTCTGTGCAAAGTTTGAAATGAACTGATGGGAGCTAAGGGGAACAAGCAGCAGGATGCCAAAAAGATGATATAAACTTTCTTTACGAAAGTTTGAAAAAAAATTAAAGAGAAAATAATCTGCCTTGAAATTGTATTTCCTTTTGGTGATCTAAAATTATGCCTTAGCCTTCTGTCTTATAAAAGAAATTACCATTTGGGGGTCCTAAATGACCTGCTTTCCCAATGTTGACAATGTAGAAGGATTCAGCAAACAATTTTGCCTGGACTTACTGTTCTGGCCCAAGTTCATACCACACAGTATTTTTAACACAATTTTATGTATCATTTTAATAATTAACAAATGTGCAGATATAAAGCTCAGTGATAAACAACTCATATCCAGTACTGACCTCTGTGTGTAAATTCTCTGGAGAAATTACTTTTGTGAAAATGATGGCAGGAGCTGCAGTTACCCGTACAGTAAAGTCTGTTAAAATTGGAGTTAAAATAGCTCTTCGTTCTTGATGGTGTTTTATGCTAAAAAATAAAATGGAATAAATGTGCACTAAATGATAAACTTTTATGGTTAGGAGGCTGTTCCTTCATATTTGCAAATATTAATTTCTTAACCTAGCAACATTACAGAAAAATGCCTGCTGTGAGCTATCAAAAATTAATAAAGGATAAAATACTGTTACAATAATGGTCCGAGAAAATACACACAAACATACCCAACTGAGCACTAAAGCTGAGAAAATGCTCTAAGATTACTTTTTAATGCTATCAATATCCAATATAAACATATAAATGCTATTCCATTAGAAAATATGTAATAAATATATTTATAAACATGTATTTTAAATCTTATATAAAATTTTAAATAGTCATGTTAACTGATACAGGATCCATAGAAAGAGAGGACTATTCAACATTCACTGCCTAATTGGGGACCCATTTCTGAATCAGCAAAATTAGCTTTGCAAGATATTTAAATGCTTCTCTAAGAAAAGAGGCTCAAGCAGGTATTGGAATTAATGCAAGTATTAAAATAAACTGAAGTTAAGACACTATCTTCAGATCTGAAGGTTTTTTCCAGTGATTCTAAAGAGATAACAAGAAATAGACCTGTGCTTTCTCTACTAATTTTCCTACAGGTACCAGTCTTTAATGTTCCATTAATTTGGTGCAGGTGTTGATCATATGAGTATCATCGGTGAGGAATAGTATAATGTAGTATGATCACCTAGGCATCTGTTACATATACATCACGCAGTCCTAAACACTTGGGAAGTGTTCGACTAGTGATCTGTGATACAAAATCCAGCATAGTTATCTCGTTTGCTGTGTATATTGTCATTTTGTGTAAATAATAATAATAATAAACTGCAATGATACATTTAATACCATTGAACAACAACTTCTGCCTCTGCAAGTCCTTCCCCTTTTGGAAGGACTTTAGACAGATAAAAATGCCAAATACAGTCTAACCATCTGGTTGATTGTGTGATAAATAATATAACAGTAGCTGAAAGACATTCCAGGTCATTTAAAATATTATTGTTGGTCTATTCAAATCTAGATACCAAAGATTTTATATTTATTTAATATGAAGAATTTCATACAGGAATATCAATCTATTTCTCTTCATCTAATTAATAAGTACAGTGAAGATTTTTGCAAAGCTTTTAAGACCATACAGTTTTTGTGTTTTGATTCTTTTAAATCAATATAAAAGTTAAAGGGATAGTGTGATCACAAGTAAAATACTATTATGTCACTTCCATTAAAAACAGTTGATTTACAAATGGGCCTTAAATTGCTATTTATATTGATTGTATTTGGGAAGTGATGCTGAAACTAAAACTATAGCAGTGTTGAAACTAAAAAAATGTAGATATATTTTACAAAAAAATACTGTTATTTAACTGCTGTGGATGATTTTGCTTTTGCAGTGTTCAAAAAGACATGTGTTTGTAAACTTAACTTCACAAAAAAAAAAGCTACATGCAGAAAAAGAACCTTAGCAAAGCCTGCCATGTGTATGCATATGTGTAACAAAATCCCACCAAACTCAACTTCTTGGGGAGTTATGGTGAACTGAAGACAGTTCTGAGTTCACAGCCTCTGTGAACTGAAAATATCCTCAATTACAGCAAAGGCCAAAGAATTGATGGATAGGTTTCCTTGGAATCTCTTTGGATAAGGAGAGGACGGGAGATTGCCCACATGTGCTCTGGATGACTGCTTCTCATAAGGAAACTGCAGGACAGGTTTTCTGCAGGCTTGTGTGCCAGGAGGCAAAGAGATTAGCAAAGTCGTTCCAACCAGTGATAAGAGACTTAAAAGATAGTAAGTTCACAAACCTCACTTTCTAATCATAACTACTCTAAGCTATTAGAGACCTTCAGAACAATCTCTCAATAAACTGCATGAATTTGCCTCCATTCCTGAACAAAAGAAAATTTTAATCATAAGCTTAAAAAATTAAAGAATCTGAAATAAACTGCAAAAAGCTAAATAACATTTTGATCTTAGAAAGTTTGCTTTTACTAATATTAAGGGTGCTTTAAGGTTTTATAGCGATATATAACTAAATATAGCATAAACTTCTGGGATACAAAAATGCAGCAAATAAAGAAACAAGGAACATGGAAAAAATGTACCCACTTGATCTGAAACCTTAGAAAAATGCTTTACGCTCCTGAACCACAGCAGGTAAATGTTTGGCTCCCCTACCTCCCTTACATAAAATATTGCAAAACTCCATTGATACAGACTTTTTTCAACAGGCATTATTTTAATTGCCTCTTTTGCATTCACTGGGTAGCATATCTTTAAAGGACTGCTGTGACCCTTGACTGAAAACAAATCAGAGTCTATTGTGGCAATGTAATCAAAATGGAGAACTAAAAATGGAATATGTCAATGTAATATTTCTAACTAGATTTGAGTTGGAAGCCCTCTTTTGCATATCAACAAATCAACAGAAATTTGTCATTTCAGAAACAGCAGCTGTTTTCATTTACAGAAGCACAGAAACTGGTTTCAAGCCAATTGGGGAGGGAAACATTTTTGTCGTCTGTTGGCTTTAAAATGTCTAAACTAGTTCTGTTCAAACTTTTACAAAAGTACAAAAGGGATAATAATGCTGCTTTTTTTAGGCTAGTAATGGGAATGCCAGATTTTGCCCCTTGTTACACTTTTGTCAACAGTAAACTTAAAGATTCAAGATCCATCCCACCACTAAAAGATTCTAACAACAAAGAATGCAATGACGAAACAGTCAAAGCAAACCTCTTCAACATTTTCTTTGGCTCAGTTTTTGTTAACTCCGATAACACATATCCAACATTCCACAAACGAACCAGCAATGACTATGATGATTTAACTCATATAGATTTCACAGAAGACAACGTTGGTAAAGCTCTTCACAACTTAAAACCATCGCTTTCTATTGGACCTGATGGTCTATGTGCATATTTCTTAAAAAAACTTTCCATTAATATAGCTGAACCCCTAAGTATTATCTTTGATAAAGCTTTCACTACCAGTTCTCTTCCCAAACTTTGGTCACTAGCCACAGTCATCCCCATCTTCAAAAAAGAGACCCCAGCTTAGTCGAAAACTACAGACCGATCTCCCTTTGCTGCGTCACCTGCAAAGTCATGGAATCTATCATCAACCAATCCATTACCTCACACTTAGAAACTAACAACCTACTCTCCAACAAACAATTTGGTTTCAGGAAAAGTTATCATGTAACTTACAACTTCTCCACTGCAAAAACATATGGACTTCAAATCTAGATCAAGGCAAATCAATAGATGCAATCTACATAGACTTCTGCAAAAGCTTTTGACTCAGTAGTACACGATAAACTTCTCCTAAAACTAAAATTTTAGATCTATATTATTATTTTGTTATGTGAGCATATTAAAATACATATTCAAAAAAACAGATCTTTTTCTAAGTAGGTAACCATCATTCTCCACCATTCTTGGATTTCCAAATGGAGCAGATCTATTTTATCCATCCCATTTCTCCAACTTTCACAGGCATATAACATGTTTATTTCATTTCATTTGTTAATTCACATGTTTTATTATTTATGCTTCTTATAATCCAAGTCATAATCTTCCTTATGCTGTGGTCATCATCATAAAATGGACCCATAACTAATGGTCTCTGCATTAGGCATAGATCAATTAAGAATTTCACTTAATACTTATTTTGTAAATTAAAGAATCTGAAATAAACTGCATGAATTTGCCTCCATTCCTGAAAAAAGAAAATTTTAATCATAAGCTTAAAAATTAAAGAATCTGAAATAAACTGCATGAATTTGCCTCCATTCCTGAAAAAAGAAAATTTTAATCATAAGCTTAAAAATTAAAGAATCTGAAATAAACTGCATGAATTTGCCTCCATTCCTGAAAAAAGAAAATTTTAATCATAAGCTTAAAAATTAAAGAATCTGAAATAAACTGCATGAATTTGCCTCCATTCCTGAACAAAAGAAAATTTTAATCATAAGCTTAAAAAATTAAAGAATCTGAAATAAACTGCAAAAAGCTAAATAACATTTTGATCTTAGAAAGTTTGCTTTTATTAATATTAAGGGTGCTTTAAGGTTTTATAGCGATATATAACTAAATATAGCATAAACTTCTGGGATACAAAAATGCAGCAAATAAAGAAACAAGGAACATGGAAAAAATGTACCCACTTGATCTGAAACCTTAGAAAAATGCTTTACGCTCCTGAACCATAGCAGGTAAATGTTTGGCTCCCCTACCTCCCTTACATAAAATATTGCAAAACTCCATTGATACAGACTTTTTTCAACAGGCATTATTTTAATTGCCTCTTTTGCATATCAACAAATCAACAGAAATTTGTCATTTCAGAAACAGCAGCTGTTTTCATTTACAGAAGCACAGAAACTGGTTTCAAGCCAATTGGGGAGGGAAACATTTTTGTCGTCTGTTGGCTTTAAAATGTCTAAACTAGTTCTGTTCAAACTTTTACAAAAGTACAAAAGGGATAATAATGCTGCTTTTTTTAGGCTAGTAATGGGAATGCCAGATTTTGGCCCTTGTTACACTTTATGGCTATAATAAGCTATTACAAAATATAGACATAAACTGTATCTGTATGATTATTATACAGCAATTCTATAAACAGTCTGAAATGCACTGTTCAGAATCCTAGCTTATGGAAAACGTGTTTGTAACGGAATGCAAACATACACTTCTATGTATAAATAAAAAAACCAATTAGCTCAAATCTGTGAGATGCTGTTACCATTACGCCTTTGCACAGAATCCACAAAGCACCACTTCCAAGCAGATTCTTACCTACTGGCCATATTCCATTCAAGTGCTGGATTCTGAGAATTCCTTTCATTCTCTGGCACAGCCCTGCTTTTACCATTTTCCTTCTCTGGCTTTAGCTGTTCCCACTGAGCAGTACCCATGTTGATGGACTGGAGGTCTATTTGGTACTGTCTGTCTTCAACCTCTGAACCAGGATCTCGAAGAACTCCCAAATTCAGTGCTCTCCTATGATGGCAGAAATCAAACAATGTCATTGTTTTCTTCAAATCCAAAGCTAACTCAACAGTTTTAAGGCAACAATAACATTAATTTAAAGTTATTATGAGATTAGATCCATTCCCTTACCCATTTATTCTGTTGGGAGACTAATATTCTAACAGTTTTTCATACAGCACCTGAATTTTCTGTAGTCATTCTATTTCCATTCTAATTTGTTTCCTTTTTTATTTCTTTTCCTTTCCTATCCTGTTTTCTCCAAATTATTTTTCATACTACCAAATAATGGTCTATCTCGTGTCATAACTTCTCACTGTTTCATATTCTTAATTAAGTTTCTTAAATTATAATTAATAAAATAAACTAAAATTTTAGATCTATATTATTATTTTGTTATGTGAGCATATTAAAATACATATTCAAAAAAACAGATCTTTTTTCTAAGTAGGTAACCATCATTCTCCACCATTCTTGGATTTCCAAATGGAGCAGAGTAGGTGAATTACAGACAAGGAAATGAACGCCAGATCTATTTTATCCATCCCATTTCTCCAACTTTCACAGGCATATAACATGTTTATTTCATTTCATTTGTTAATTCACATGTTTTATTATTTATGCTTCTTATAATCCAAGTCATAATCTTCCTTATGCTGTGGTCATCATCATAAAATGGACCCATAACTAATGGTCTCTGCATTAGGCATAGATCAATTAAGAATTTCACTTAATACTTATTTTGTAAATTAAAAGAAGCGTAGACTAGGTTATCAAATGGCAAGATTTAAGTTGGATAAAATGAATTATAAATCTAAAAAGCATAATACTGAATTTGATGTAGAGCTCTGTACTAATGATGATCATATTATTGCTAAGATCTATAAATTTTATTGAAATGGAAACAGGACAATGAAGTTAAAGATTGTTATAATAAAAGAGGCAAAAAATTGGATACAATCTATAGTTGGGCCAATAGGAGAGTATATAGAAGGAAGGATTAAAATTTACATTGTATTGTATAATCTTAAAGAGAACTTTGATAAAATAATGTATTGTTAGTACGATACTAGATAAATTGTTAAAAATTGTAAGAACATTTCAAATACTTGTTGAATATCTAATCAAATTGAGGGACCATTTTTTCATCTTTGCTGGACATGTAAATAAGCTGGAAAATGTCAAGCATCTAATGCACCTAATCCATACATTTAATATCAATAACTAAAATGTATCAAGATTGATGGCACAGAGGTCAGAGTATGACAACCAAGCTAGAGCAATTCCTTATAGAACTCTCACCTTTCTAATCAAACATTCTTACTTGGGCTGAACATAAATCCTATACAGACTAAGAGTAGTAGAAAATAAACATATTTTAAATTTGGTTTCAGCTATGGATTATATCAAATTTGTCACAGGTCAATAGTTGTTTTCTTACACCATTACTTTAGCTGCATTATGCACCTTAATTCTAAAGAAAATCACAAAGCACCTATTATATTGGAAAGTATACTGAGTAGCTAGGAGATAATGTGTCAAGTGAACTTAGCTAATTTCCAGGATATCGCCTAGACTTCAGCAGAATTTCAATTATGTCACAGGTATCATTCAGTTTTAAAGCTATCCAGTTACATCAGTCTTTAGGAGAACACATATGTTGGTAACTGACCAAAAACTCAGTGATGGAATATATTAGCGCTATCATGTTTATTGCTATAAAGAAGGATCCAGTTTTTATCTCTTAGTATTTCCAGCTAGTAGTGGGTAAGACTGATACCATGGAGAGCTGCAACCAATCAGAGATTGTCTCCTCTTGTGGAAATTCATCACTCACTGACTAGCTCAAAAATTATACTTATATTTTATTTATTAAGGGGCAGGTATAGAAGTTTCCTTATTCATTACCCTCTTTATAACAATCCTTTGTTGAAGATTTTGGCACTTCATTAAACTTTAGTGTCTTAGCCCAAAACAATCAGCTAAACTTTCAAACTTTAGCGAATTGCATTTTTGCATTAATATATAGTAACCGGACAATAAATGACTAAAACTTCTCTAAATTTTTTCCCCCCATCCTATAAGATCTCTGTTCTCTTCTTTGCAGGTGGCATGAAAGGATAAATTGAAAGTCTACCATAGTTGGTAAATAACACAGTAATGTAATACAGTCAAAGAAGACCTTAAGCATGTAACCGGAAACATAACTTTAATGTTTTCCTTTTTAAATTGATTTAGTCTGGGTCAAGCATTTTGTATGTTTATACAAGAAACAGCTCATGTTGAATCAGTTACTATTCATTGCTGAATAGGCAAAATTCAGAGGCTTATTGTAAGAAATTCAGCATGTATTCTCTTACAGTCTACTGGAGAATTATAAAAGGCTATAGAAAGCAGGTAAAAAAGCTCCCAAACAAAAATATTTTTAAATGTTATATAATAGTACTATATGATATAATCGTATTTAATATAAAAACTTTTACACCTTTATCTACTTTACACAACTACATATTATAGATGGTTATAACATTTAGCTCTCTGTATTAAGCTTTGAAGTTTACATCCAGGGAAACAGTTTTTCTTGGCTTAACATGCTTTCTAAAGATTTTTATAAAGATAAAATATCAATATACTGTAAACTGCTCTTAACAAAGGATCCAAAGAGCAGGTGTTCACATTCTATGTGTTGAAGTATTTTGTGTGTTCTAGTCACGATATTAGGTGTAAAAAGCGTTCAAAAAGAAAAAGCTTTTGGCATACATATTTTTCTTCCCATTTTCTCTTTCATGCCGTTTTATGTATAAGAGCCAAAACATTACTTCAACCTAGAAAACCTCTAAAAACATATTTTGGCCTTTTAAAAATAACCTAGTTTAAGAAAGACCACAAAACAATAAATAATTTTCTCTCCAGCAAAGTAATAGATTCTGCCCTATACAGAATTTTAATAATAACAACTTAAAAAGCAAGAGAAATTCATGCCTGGTCATGTCACCTAAAATATAAAATATGTCACATATTTTTAGGTGGCATGACCAGCCATGAATTTCTCAATTTGAATCAAGATCATTGTACTGCCAAAGGATTTTTAACTCCTCTTATTTTTTTCTTAATTAGTACTGTATATATAGCTTTAAACTATTGCCCATTTAAGCAAAATGTACAAATATCTAAATTTTATTCTTATGGAAAAATAACATTACATAAGATGGGAAACAGAAAAAGTCAGGTACCCAAAGTTAATGTGCCAAGAGACATGCAACCCTTGGTGTCCAATTGGATCCTTTATACAAAACTAATTAATAAAATGAGAACAGGCGTGGTTGTATGCAAAGTATAAGTCTCAAGCATCTCTATCTATAATCTTTCTTATAAAAAATAATAAAAATGAAGTCTAAAGGATTTCTTTAAAACACATTTATTTGCTTAGAAAAACTGTTAAAAAAACCTGGAACTGCCTTGCATTGTTGAGGGTAGAAATGGTAAGAGGTAGTAATGCAGTAGATGTTTTGAAACCACTTCTATCTTCATTGACAACCAACTTTATGAATCTGCACGCTTCTCCAAACAGCTGCTTTGCAAGAACAAATAAAATACCCAACTTTTTAGTTTTCCCCACATCCTTAAAGATTTGGACTCCCCAATCTAGAGATTAGACAATATGGCAATGGGAAACCACAAATATTTTAATTATTAACAACTGAATTTAAACAAAAGGAAACAAGTCTCCATGATATTTGTCACAGCTTATTAAAATAAAAGGAAAATAGTTTAGAAAATATAGGAAAATCCCATATGAAATCCAATACTTCCCTGTGATATGGTTGCCAAAGAAACCACAACCCATGTTCTTCTATCAGTTCTATAGGGATTTTCGCCACAAGTTGATTAATCTCTTTTATTTAAATTTCCAGAACACCATCATAGCTTTTATATGACTATCTGTTAAATCAATATTATGTATAAGTTTCACCCACAAATCATTGCTAATAGTTGTAGTTGTTAAGGATAGTTTTGTGTTGTTCATTTTATTTTATTTATTTATTTATTTATTTATTTTATTTACATTTATATCCCGCCCTTCTCCGAAGACTCAGGGCGGCTTACAGTGTGTAAGGCAATAGTCTCATTCTATTTGTATATTTACAAAGTCAACTTATTGCCCCCCCAACAATCTGGGTCCTCATTTTACCTACCTTATAAAGGATGGAAGGCTGAGTCAACTTTGGGCCTGGTGGGGCTTGAACCTGCAGTAATTGCAGGCTGCTGTGTTTTAATAACAGGCTTCTTACAGCCTGAGCCACCACGGCCCTTATTAATTATATTTTTATTAATCAATTACTGAAATAAAGTTCTGTGTGTTTGTCAGACCTGTGCATATTTCCAAGATGTAACACATTCAATTTATAATAAGATAAAACTCATATTCTAAGCATTTATTGATGATACAGTTTTGGCCTTGAAATCACATAAAACTCAAGTTCATGTGGCAGCAGCTCCACCTGAAAACAAACTAACAAATTTGTTCTTTAGCGAAGCAAATTCATGCCACCAATTAACTAAATCTTACAGTGGAAACCAATATGCGTAGTGGGTTAATATGTATAAAATGCCTAAAAACATGTAACAACCATCATAAGTTGTTTCAAAAAATGGTAAGTGGTGATTTTGCTCTGTGAAATAGCATAAAGATTCTTAACACACAAGGAATCTTGGGAAAGTCTATCTTAAAATATTAAAATATGGTACATTTAAGAATAATTCCAAGCTTTTGCAAGTTATATAAATACTAGCTAGTGTCTAATTTAAATTATCAGATACTTCTAGTATTCCCTCCCAAATATGAAATTATCTTTAAAAAACAAAGGAAACCTTTCCATAAAATTTAATAAAGCAATCAGCTTAAGGGCAAAATGATAGCCCTTTCATTATAACAGTGGCAGCTTAATACCACTTATAATGTTTGTTTTCCATTTAAGAGGGTCAGCATAATGAAATGGACCACAAACTGGTCAAAACTGACTGTAGGACATGGATCCTATGAAAGCCACTGAACACATGAAAGGAATTACAGTAGACCACACATCAAACGTTTGGGCCTTGGTGCTTCCTTCCTCTTATCCTAGTGGCAGGAAATGCACTACATATCCCGTGAGGTGACCAGACATTTAAAAGTAGTGCCTTGTTCCAAAAAGCTCTGTGTACAATAATTTACCACAAATAAGCAGAAGACTGTTTTCCACTGCAGTTGTCTTCTAGACTTGTAACTGGAGCACAATAGTGGGAACAAAGGTAAAGTACGTTAACTATACAATGTATTTTCAATCTGTCTGAGGGGGAAATTAAAAAAAAAAACGATTTCTGAAAAGTTGTATGTGAATGTATATAACCTGTCTGTTAATATTTGTAAAAGTGGCCTATGTCTTCTTTAAATACCTCAGTTAAAAGACTGGCACATCGGGTTATGTGTATGATTTTTAAAAAAAAAGATTCTATGATTAAAAAGTTTGATTTGCTTTTAAGCCTATTCTTGCATGCATGACATAATCTAAATCATTCTGTAAATGAGGAAGTGAATAATTCTAAATACATGCAAAATGTTTGGATGACCAGCCAGGAATATAACTTTCTAAACAGACTCAGAAACATGGACAGAGGAAATAGAGGTTAGCAGTTGTAACAAATTGTGCCAAAATAAAATGTAATGAAGTAATGCATTCTTTATGGATCTGCATTCTGTGTGAAAAATTTAGTTCAGAACACAACATTGCTTGCCAGTAATAGGAGACCAGGGTTTGGCTTTCCCAACTTCATACAAACATTTGGCTTAGTGCGAAATTGAGTAAACAGACTCCTTCTGATTCTCTATTAATGTTAATCTGGTCATATGTGGTAGTCCCAGAATTGCTTCAGGTTGTTTGTTTAGTGGTACAATACCTCAGCCTTATCAGGTGCTGTATATATATTCACCTGGAAGTTCTGAGGTTAAGTTTCACTGAACATGAGCTTCATGTTTACTGAGTAGTAATTATTTTTATATAGGATAAGACAGAACATTTGCAGTGTGTTTGATAAATTGACATGGGACAGGATTTTTTTTCATTGTTGTGTCAATTTATCAAACCATATGTGGATATCAATCCAATCCTCTATTAAGCACAACGAATTAATTTCAAAAGCTAAAGAATAATTCATATGATAACTAGGATGTTCTCCACTTGCATTAAATATGATATATACACCATGTTGTTCTATTTTATTCCTGCATTGCTCAAATATTATATATTTAAATATTATAGATGAAAAAAATCTCAAGTGGGTTATTATTCAACAGCCTCCTGATAAAATTGCTGCTGTATTTAACAGATGTTTTAATGGAAGAAAATGTTTATTTCATAAGCTATTTATTTAAATCCATATTTGTCAGCATTATACCTTAGAAATTACATATGGTATCTAACTACTAAAATAAGAGGACATCATGCTGACATATACATTGTGTTACTTTGTGATAATAAAACAGGTTTTTATAAAATGAGTATAAAAATATCTATCACACAGTATTCCTGTGTTTATCTTTATTTTTCACCCTATCACAAGAAATCTGTGGGGTCCTTACCTACATCAATCAAGTATTCTTGCCAAAGCTGAAATTCAACACTGTTTTATTAATAGAATCAACATTTGCTCTTTGTTTAAAGACAAGTTTCAACTAATGCTTGTTCTACCGAATCAGTGAAATATTAACCAAGAACAACTATACTCAACACATTAATGGTAAATAAATGTTTTATTATTACTTGCTTTTAAATATGCTAAAGATTTTCTGTATTTACATGCTGATCTTCTTTTTGTATTCGGAGTATTTTAGATGTATAGAGATTATCTAAACCAAAGTCCAAGTTTGTGGTCTTTCTCAAGTAAAATGTTTCAGGAATACAGAGTGAATTTCTCCATTAATCCTCTAACACTGGCTGCTCAGTTGAAATTTAATAGAATGAAGAGTTTATTATTTCCGATAGGTAAAGGCTTCTGAAAAAATGGTAATTTATCTAAAGATGCTACTTAGATGTCAAGGTCTATAAACTCATAGCTGTTTCAGAAAAATAAACTCTGTGTTTCTGTTATATTTCTTCTTTTTACTTCCAATAAAAGTCCTATGAATTCATAGACAAAAATCCTTTGCACAAAACTGAACATTGGAGACAAGAAAACTCCAGCTCAGATAAAAATAATTAAGTTAGTATAAAATAAAAGGGAAGGAAAAGGAAAGATCTGGCAATCAAGCATTAGAAAAAATGAATAATCAACTTTTTCTATATTTATCTGATAAAAAAACTGTAGGCAACAAATCTTTGAATAAATTTTCTCTTACTTTTTTCCCCTGTTCCACTAAATTCTGTAAGTTATTAAGAAATGAAAACAGCAATAATTTCCTAGGGCCACATGGAAATTGATACTTTTAAAAATATTTGTATACTATTGTTTATAGAAACCATTTGATCTTGATCTTTTGTTTTAAAGCATTATCATTCTAATGTTTCAGATATGGTCCATGGTTTCAAAGAGGAAATTATTTAAGCTAAATAAAAAAGCAAGAGTAATAATACTGCTTTCAATTATTTAATGAGATCATGCTAAGGTTTGTTAATATGTTTATTGTGTAAGGCAGAACTGTATCACTGAGACAATTCATTGGAAAAATAATTTTCAAATTCATGCATAACTTTTAAAAAGTCCTATTAATTGAGCAATAGCTGTTTAAGAATTAAAAACATTATACACACACATAAAAACATGTATTAATTGGTGTGATTTTCAAGTAAGACATTTCTATTCTTTCTCAGACAAAAAAATCCTAAATCAGAGTTGGTCAATCTGAAGCTCATGGGATGCATAGGTTCTCCATTTGCTGTTCCCAAGGTCACATGTCCCAAAATTCACAATTTTACAATCTGGGAGGCCCCTAACTCACACTTTTATACCCCTCCAACATTGGGACTGAACATTTAACCTCACCCACTCTGCTGATGTCATAAAATCAAAAGACATGTAACTCCCATCCCAGGAGATCACCTTCCTCAACTGCTTAGAGGAGAATATTTGTCCAAAATTTGCTACCGTGAAAAGGACATACATATACATATATGTAACAAAAGACTGGTTAAGTGAGTCAGTATAAACCTGCTGATTCCAATTCATCAAAAATAGGTCCTAAAACACAAGCTGCACCAAACTGCCCTAAGTAGCTTGAGGTAACATTCTGAAAACAAGAACTCCAACCATGGTGAATTGGCTAGTGAACACTTTGGCTGGCCAGAAAAATGAGCACCTTATCACTTCTTTTCATCTAGCAAAACCTCTGATGCTCCTAGAGTTATTATTCTCATTGGAATTCTAATGTGGAACTATGGTTTCTAAATTACCTCTTTTTGCTGACATGCCAATTATGCCCTTTCTGACTACTGCAGTAGCCTCACATTTAGATTGCAGGTATCACAGCAATCCTTACCGTTGTAAGTTGCGACAGCTATAAAGTGGGTCATCACATGGCCAATTTGATTTTAGACATTTTATTGCAGTGGTAATTAAGCAAAAGCTGTAGTCATTAAGCAAACCCATTGTTCGCTATGCAAAGTTTTTGCCAAAAACTGGAAGTAAACACCAGTTCCTGGTAAATCACAGTCAAGTGATCCTGGGATGCTGCAAATGGCTATAAATGCAGGCTGGTTCCCAAGAGCCCAAAATGCTGTCATGTGACTGGAAGGGTAGTCACCAGAACTTTGAAACTGGGTCATAAATAGGTTTTGGGTGCTCCATTGCAATGTGACTGTCATAACAGGAGGGTTACCTATGTTGTAACTCACTCTTTATGGACTACCCCTGCTCTTGGTCAAAATGTTGCAACAATCTATGACTCAAATATCTGAGGGACTGCTGTTGATTGAAGATTATACTGCCAATATTAAGAAATGCAAAGTATAACCTTCCTTTCATTTGTAGATAGGACTTCTTTATGGTAATGTTTCCACTCTGGAATATTCTGCCTTCCGAAATGTATGAAGAACTTACTATAATTCCTGTTAAATACCCATTGAAGACTCATATTTTCATCTACATATTTTTAAAGAAATACTGAATGATTTCTGTTTCATTTTTGTCTCTCCTGCCCATATTTTAAAACAAGTGTGCTGTTCATAGTACTATGTTATGTTAAGTATTATGTTCATACTACTGCTTGTTTTGTTTTTTAATTAATGCATTGTAAATGGTTTTTGAATGCACTGATTTTGCCTCAAATAAATGCACTGAGATACCGTAGCGGCACTTTGCAACAGGTATAGTTAAAGCAGAATTATGAAAATTGGTATTTTTGTGGTTTTTCCTACACTGAAATACTTTCTATATGAACCATTTATAATGTCTGAAATATCTCCTAAAGGGATTAATTTAAATTACAATATAAAGTGACATATTTTAAATGAATGTTATTACAATCCACAAAAACATCTCTCTGCTTTTCCTCCATTTTCTTTTACAATTAAGCAAGAAGCTAAGAATGAAGCTAATAACAGTCCCAGCCACTAGCCTGAATTTTCTATATGAAACTATCTAGGGCCTCTATAAATCAAACTAGCTATGTCACTTGCAAGTAACCGTATCAAGCACCAGCACAATACAACTTTCTTGATATGTTATGAAGATCCAGACTGAATCCATCTAAAATGTATATTCATTTCATAATTCAATTCAGAATTTTTTTTGATACTTTTGTTTTTAGCTATTTTCATATAGTATCTTAAGATCTTGGCTTATCACACACTATTTTATGGAGATAGCACAATGTGTCCTGCTGAAACAAATGCACCAATGGGCTTTGTATTAATTCCATGCAGACCTGAATCAGCCTGCATAAATGACAGGAAAAAAATTGGGTTACTATCTGATTGCAATCATTCCCAGCCTTATTTTTCTTATTTTTCTTGTTATTAGTGTTTCCATTTGATAAATTCCTTGCTGGAACTATCACTTCATTTTTGCCTTACAGGATCAGTCACAAAAAGCTAAAAAATCATACATAAATCACAAAATTTCTAATGGTTCCTTTTTCTTGTTTACAAATAGTAACTGAAGTGATTAAAACATTGGATATGTTGTGAAGAACCTTGAGTAAATATATCTATTATATTTTGTACATAGTAACACACAAACACACAGACAGAGATAGTAAAGAGATTATTGAAAAGACAATAAAGAATCCTCTTCTCCCTGATATTCATAATGCAATATTTAGATAAGTTCAAACGTGTGATTTCAGATTAATTCAAATAAACTTGTCTGCAGTGCAAATTGTATAATTTGTAGCATATTTTAATAACACAAGGCAAACTAGGATGCATCCTAAGGTAATATAATATCCCAAAATAAAAGCACATCTGTCAGCTGAAAACCCCACAGAGAAAAATACACATATACATATGCACTTATTAGCTGGCCAGGAAAGAACCTCACTGGAAAATTATTAGATTTATTGGTATGTTTTATGGTCTAAAATATATATTGTAATTGACTGAAATTGGGAGGAAATTACATGGATCAATTGATTAAAATATATTCTGTGGAAAATTTGCAATGAAAAAGAATATATGTAGATACTAATTCATGAATAAAATTGAATAAAGAGAAAGATTTTCAATTTGATGGAATCAATAATAGGATACTGCATTAATTAATGATCTACTTGTAATAAGGTAAGAATAGTGAAGACAAAGAAACCCTAGAATGTGCAAAGATTTTAGAGAAAATGGGGAAGGAAGGAAGGAAGGAAGGAAGGAAGGAAGGAAGGAAGGAAGGAAGGAAGGATGGAAGGAAGGAAGGAAGGAAGGAAGGAAGGATCATTCTTCCAGAGCATTTCAAGAGCTATAGTAGAAAAAATCTCATAGATAAAACTTAGTAGATGTCATCAGAGAGCCCACAAGTATTGTTGGAATGAACCATAAACTGTACATCTTCACAATATATTAAATTAAAAGTCTACCATAATTAAAACAAATAAAATGTTTTAAATATTACTGTGAAATACTTTTAAATTTTTCCTGAACTAATATATTGCATAATCGGCAATTTAGTCATAAATTACAGAGTAAAAAAGGAAAACTAATTTTTCTGAAGGCATTCTTTTTCTAGTAATAACATCTATTAGTATCTACTATATCTACATCTACTACTATTATTATTTTTAAATGTTTTTAAACATATACATGTCAGCAAGGTATCCTTGAAATGAAATGTTTAAAAGGGTATTTTTAAAATTAGCAAGAAATTTAAGAACCATTTAGTAGAAAGTCATCTAAATGTAAAGAATCCAATCTAAAGGACTAAATGTAAAGTTATGCCATCATGGGATAAATTGGATACCAAAGTTCTGTAACATATTGTATGAGAACAGACTTCATCTTAAAAGACAGTCAAAGAAACATATGCTACACTTCCACTGGATATATAGACAAAAAACCAAAAATCATAACAGAGCTTACAAAAAAGGTAGGTCACTCAACCAAAAAAAAAAAAAGCATAGATAAACACATTTTTTATAAGCACAGGATTAGTTTAAAAGTTTTAATATGTAATTAATTAGTTTATGTAACTAAATGTACTATGTTGTTTCATGCTAAAAGAAACTCAAATTTCAGATAAAGCCTCTTTTTTGAAAGACTTTTTTTTTCTTTGTGTATCACAGCAACATCCAATACTGGTTTCAATTGAATCTACACAATCTGCTCCCAAGAGAGATAACTGCTTTAGGTCAGTTACATAATTATTGATTTATATAATTTTAAATGTATATATTATGAAAGAATTGAAATATAAGAAATTTGAAAAAAACAAAAATTGGGACACAAAGAAAGTAGATAAAAAGGGGGAGGGGAGCAAGTTAATGCCAAAAAAGAGACCATTGATTTTTTTAAAAAACCATAGTGAAAAATGGATTACATCCTTTCCTTCTCTTCCATTTATATCTTCAGCCACAGCCATAGTTTATATATGTTAACTTTATATCAAATATTGATATAAAGCAGCAATTGTTACTTTTTATTTAAATCCTAAAACCTGTATTTCAGATATTGAACTCTTTTGTAACTTACTGTATGCAAAGGAATGTTTCTTGCTTGAACTTAGTTAAACCTCTCTAATGAATATATACTGTCAATTTTGTCACTGTGTTGTCCAATTTTAGTCTCCCTGTTATGATACCGCAGACAAAACAAACTTTGATGCAGATACATACTAAACAAAACTGTTCAGTTATTTGAATAAGGCAATATTCCAATGACATATATTTTTGTCTTGTTCAATTAGATGTATTTATGATGTAAATTTGATAACCGGTTCCCTATCTAACAAATTTCCAGTAATCCAGTAATCCAATGAAACAAGTGATGTAATTTAAGGTTAAGGGACATAATTCTGTCTCCCAAATGCATCTGGCTCACAGGATATTTTCCAAACCTAAAGCTATTTTCTCCCAACATACATATACACATCATTTTAGTCATCACAGCCACATTCTCTCAATATGACATCAAAACCGGGCAAAGCAAAAAATTATTCTTTTGTATTTTCTATTAGTCTAATGTTAAAAGATTGTTTCAAAGACAACATTTAGATTAATGGTAGGGTACATGTTAACTTAATTAATTTAAAAGAATGAAACTGACTCCCAAACTCTTTCTAACCCAATTCAAGGTATTGTACTGTGTAGTATCATCAAGGATATGGCTCCTTATAAGGTCCCTTTTCTCTCAAATTAATTTTAGTAATTAATACTTAATTACTCCAGCCTGGGGGCTCTCTCAGGGGACTGGTGAAATCTTGAATTGGCTTCCTTACTGATATAATCACTTGTGTGTTTTATGCTTTTTAATTTCCTTTTGACATGTTTATTGTTTTTTATATATTTTGCTGTACGCCACACAGAATCACTTCTTGTGAGATAGGCGGCCATAGAAGTTTGATATACAACCAAACAAACCAATCTTCCTTGGAGAATTTAACCCAACTCCTTCTGTCTTTGAAAAATAAGGCATGGATAAAGTAAAACCAACTGATTTCCCTTTGACATACCCTAATTCTGGAGTGCTTCCTTAGGGAGACTGTCACATCTGAAGAGCGTTTTTGGAACCTGGATTAAGGGTAACCCAGTGGGGGAAAAGTATAGTAGTTCTGAACAATACATTAGCTGATTATAATATCAAACGAGGGAAAAATGTATGAATCCAGAATAGAATTAAATTTACCTTATGTTTACAATAGATATTTATTTTTTTAAAATGTGAAAAATGCTGTTGGCCCAAACGGCACAGCAAATCCTGCTTATTGAGACTGTATGAATATACTGTCATTCTAAAACTTACAACTGCCATCCATGTAAGCAATGTACTTTTCCACCATTTCAACAAATTTGGCATAACAAACTAATAATCCCCACAAGAATCTATCAATACAGAGACATGAAAATTTGTTTTGAAAACTTCTGCAAATTGAAACACAATTCCTTCTTTTTTGGCAAAACTTTTTCTTAAGCTCCGGGATAATTTTCTCAAACATATTATGACAGTAGTTGAACTGAAGCTCTACAGTTAATTCTTCCTATTTAATAAGGAATTTAATGTTATGGGGGAGCCATTCTATATTATCATTCGACTTTATTTATCTGAGAAGACGGCAGTGTTTTTTCAATATGTTAACTTGCTTGAGAAAAATATTCCTGATTTAAATGGGACTCTGATTGAAGCATTTCAACTACAGAGGATATGTGAGTATGAGACTAATAGACCAACTCATCTTAAAGTGCATTCTGGGAAAGTCCCCTATCCCCACTTCTCAGATAAAAGATCAAAAGTTGTAAAGAATCTGTACAACTTAAGCCATTAGAATGTCTGAGCAAAAGTAATATCTATCATTTTTAAAACTGTAAAATGTTTTACTGATGGAGAAAGATTTTGAAGGTTCTGATTTACTTCTATTGAAGTGTACTTTTCAAACATATGCACATACAAAAACATACACCACATCTGAGAAACAGACCAACAGGAAGAATAAGACACTTGTTCATCTGTATTTCTGTGACTTTTCTCACTTGGTATTATTTGCAACTATACTTTCATGTTTTCCAGCAATGCCAAATCTAGTAAAGATCATATATTATTTTTATCAGGTTGATTACATATGTTCTCCAGTTTTTCTGCTTACTTATGATTAGTGTGGTTTTCACAAAGGCACTGACACAATCCAGAGCAAGATATTCACACAAAAAAATGTGTTTACTGTGAAACTTTGCCTTAGAACTTTGCTTTCTTTCACAGCTTTGATCCACATGACATCAATGGTCCAGCATTTTGCAAGTCTGCAAACCATTTAACATTATGAAAATCACTTTCACACTATTCAGCTACTGAAACAGATAGTATTTGCAAAAATATCTTTTGTGTAAGTGAATAATTTTCTGGGGATGAGGGTAAGCTTTTTCAAAGCTCAAAGTACTTTATTTTGGTCATTGATTAGCCTGCTTTTTCACTTGTGTTCTAAGCCTGATTTGTTTCCCAATGCACAAAAGTCCAATTTTGTAGTTTTCTGAAGTATTGGAATGAATTATTAAAGCATGCATAAAAAAGTAACAATGAATATGGAAAATTTCATTACATAGTAAATGTTTTAATAAGTACATTGTTTAGTTCCCCAGTATTATCACACAGAGGCATCCATGAGCTATTATATGCCAATGACCCTATTGTTCTTTACTTCTCCCAGGAAGGTTTCCAAACAAGCCTATAAGCACCAGCTAAATTCTGTCACTTAAAAAAACCCTCTGATTAACTCCAAGTGACAACAAAAACGGCAAAGTAACATGTTCCAATAAAGCAAACAAAGGATTTTATATAGTTTAAAAGTAGAATATGTCACTTTCTACTTTTCCTCTTCTTGAAATTAATATATCCATAGTTTCATACACAGAAGACCACAAATGAGATAATTGGAGCTGTAAGTCATAAAGGTTACAATTTTGTTCCTCTGGCCATTAAACTATTAAGAACCAAGATGATTCCACTGGCTCTATGGCAAGCTTCATACATTAGGGAAAGGGATATAAGACTGCAAGAAATGTAGATTACTCCATAGTTTTTCTTCTACTTTTAGCTACAACATTTCAAAAATAACCCTGAAGGAATGGAGTAACAACAGTGATAGGAACCAGATTTAGGCTGATTAATACATATCTTTTTCCGATCACTTCTATGTCAGATGATTGAATACCTATGAACTTTTTAGGTGGAGACAAGAAGCATAATGATTTGCCCCTTCAAGCATCCCATTCAAGCTCTTTATTGTTTCAATTCACTATATGCAAATAGACCCTCTACACAAGAATCTAAGTACACTGGTATTACACCACTTTTGTGATATGCCTTGTACACTCTGAGCTATATGAGTTAACTTTAAATACTTACTGATAAATGTCTTTCCGCAACACAACTCTACTAAGAGGATTGTCAGCCTGAGGAGCCATTGATACAGAACCAATTTTCAGTACCAAAGTATCTTCTGTGTTTGTCTTATCTGCAATAGAAACGGAAGACATTCGCCACATGTTATAAAAGTCACTCATTAGCAAAAGAAGTGGATAAATATGATTTAAGGTCACTTCTGAACAATAAAGTTGTGAAATTATTACTAACAAAATAATACATTATTTATTGATACTAATTCACACAGAAAGCCAGTTTTCACAACCAAGTGCATGAATTTATTTATTTATTGGCTCTGATTGGTTTTGGCTTAAATCAAAATCTCAGTCCAACCATTGGGTTTTGTAACCACATATTATAATTCAGTATATAGCTGCTTGCAATCTAAGGCTTGTACTCTCTGTGCTGCATTAAACTGGAAGAAATGCTGCATCAATCTAATATATAAAGAACCGACATGTTTTAGTACAGCAATCAATCTACACACTACATTTTTGTAACTTTTTTTAAGCCTGTGAAGGATTTTATTATATTTTAGAAGCTGATATTGACATCTGATATATACATAAAGCAAGCCCAGTATTCTCTAGGAATCTATGTTTTGAGGATGGATGTAAGCTTTCAATTTCTCCATCTGTGGCCACCCAGTGTGTTATCCCAGACTTGTTTTAAAAGTTAAACTTTTAGTTACAAATGTTAAGTGTGGTGAGTGCTAAGTATTTTATTAAATAACATATTGCTTGATGTGGAAAGAACAAGCAAACTTCACATGCAGTTCAGAAGAATCGTGTGTGTGTGTGCGTGTGTGTGTGTAAGTAAACTGACTTAAGTATACCACAGAAATGCACCCACAATGAATCAAACAACCACAGGCCATAATTAACAATATGGACACACACATTAATGCAAACGTCATGACATGGGTCAAGCAAATCTATCAAATATTTATTTCAAAGACAGCCACCCTTTTAAAAAAACACACCTTATTTTCAGAAAAAGATATTGTACCATAAATTAGTGCAGTGGTTTTTTCCTTTTATTACTGAAATATACTAAAAACAATTAAAGAAAAACTGCATTAAAGACATGATACAATAATTCATTTGAGAAAACAAGATCCAAAGAATATTCATTACCCAGAGGTATTGATGTAGTGAGGAAAGTATGTTTTTTTCTAAATAAGTATGCAAACTTTAAAAATACCTTCTGTGTTACATGGTCCTTCCTCCATTTTGGGGAAGAAGATTCTGATTACCCCAGTATTGACATAAATAAGTGGCAAGTTGCGAGATGTGAGATTATGGGACCTCATAGGCTGGCCTGGAGATTTTATTTTCTCTTTTTGACTCTTTGGAAGATTTGTTTGAAAAATACTTGCAATTGCATTGAGGAAAGGAAAACATAAGACAACATCAAATGCCTGAGCTGAAAGAAGAATCTCATGAAGAAAATGAGGAGAACTATCTGTAAAACTTTCAGATAATTTCTGCAAAGTTCTTCGTTCATTTCTTGAGATCAATTTGTGACGAACATTTTTTGTGACTGCTTTTGTGTAAGTCAAAGAGAGAAATCCATGCTGTTGATGAGAACCATCCAAAAGTTTTGCAGTTGCCTGTGCCGAGAAACAGAAATATCCAGAAATAAGAAATCTGCATGTATTACATCACAGTTATAAAACTGTTTCTGATTTAATATTTTATTTTCTATTTCAAGTTCCACACTTTCTTGGCAGAAGAATGTATTTCTGGGAATTTATGAAAATAATAAATACCCTGTCTCTTTGCAGATCTGACTGAAATTTGTTCATCCATAGAGGTGTTTTAAAATGCATTTAACTTAGTGTTTCTCAATCTTGACAACTTTAAGCCACATAAATGTAAACTCCTAGAATTCTGGGAATTGAAGTCTACACATCTTAAAGTTGCCAAAGTTGGGAAACATGATTTAGCTTCAGATATAGAGTATGCTAACTGATTGGTTCAGAGAAGCAGAGGATGAGCCATAGGAAATTTCAGGCTCCTGATCGCTTCTTTATTTTCTTTGCATTTGCATACAAAGGCAGGAAATAACTTTTCATTGTTAACTTTGATTAAATTGCAACTTCAACGTAATCAAAAGTTACGAAACAAGGATTCATTGTAATAGTTTATTGTTATCAAATCATGACTTGAAATTATGGCCACCCAGAGTCACTTTGTAGGGTGATGGGTGACAAAACAATTTAATAAATAAATTATAATACAGTTTTTAAGTTTGTTAATTGTGAACAGTTTTTGTTTCACCAGTGAATTGAAAATCAACAATGGATGCTTTAGATTCCATCCATCTGCATACTCTATGCATGTAAAGGATGCCAAGCCACAATTTTGCATCACATCCAAATGACACCAATCCAGATGCATGCTGTGTGTGTATGTAGCCACATTTAGATGTGTTTCAAAACTATGGCTTATACGGGTAGTCCTCACTTAATGACTCTCCTATTAAGCAACCATTCGAAGTTACAACGGGGCTGAAAAATTAACTCTATGACCAGTCCTCACATTTACAACTGTCATAGCATCCCCATGGTCACATGACTGAAACTGTGTGCTTTGCAACCAATAGATGTTTATGACTATCACAGTGTTCCATGATCATGGAAATGCCATTTGCACATTTTATTGTTGACTTCCAACAAAGTCAATGGAGGAGCTAGCAATAAAATCGCAGGACAGTCTTATGTAATGTCTTACCTAATAACTGCAGATGATTTGTTTAATAATCACAGCAGGTCATAAACTCATTGTGGTCATCTGATGCCTCACTTAGGAACTGTGTTGTTTAATAATGGAGTTGCCAGTCCCAATTGTGATCGTTAAGTGAGGACCACCTGTTATTTATTACTTCTATATTTGGAAAAATCCTTCCTTCCTTCCTCCCTTCCTTCCTTCCTTCCTTCTTTCCTTCCTCCCGCCCTCCCTCCCTCTCTCCCTCCCTCCTTCTTACCAGGCTTACCACGTTGTGAATAATATCTGAAATCTGGTTTCGATAGGAATTCTATACATGCAGTGTACATTGTAGTTTTTGTATATATACTGTATTTAACATTTTCTTTCTAATACTAACAAATTATTTAAAAAATTAGTTATATTTCACTTTACATAATCTGAACAAGTATTTTTGCATGGTGAAAATGGATTATGGCAAATAGTAAATATTAGTAAATTAGCTTAATTTGTATTAGAACAAAATGATTGGAATAGATATAAACAATAATTTTGCATAAATAATAATTGTGCATATTCCTGATACGATAATAATTAAAAAAACAGAACTTCCAGTAACACATTTTAAAGAATACATTTATCTTATTGAATATATTAGCCAATACTGCCTATTCATTCATTACTGCCCATAGAGAAAATCTCAGCATGGTGAAAACCTTGGACTTTCTCACTTTCTTCTCAGAGCAGAAAGAAAACAATGTGAGATTGAGACTGCACGGTGCTTATTTTATTGAGAAGTGTTCTGTTGCACATTAAAAAAAAATGTACTCTAATAGAATCTTCTGCTGATCTTCTGCTAAACCTGATTTTATTTATCAGGTTTTAAAATTATCCATAAACACTCTGGGTGGCTACAAGAATTAATAAAAATAATAACCAAATAGATAGAATGATGGATATCCAGGAGACCAACAAAGTTTCCATACCTAACATGCACAGCCCATAAAAAGCCTGCCACTCATTTTGCCCAAGGAGTGGGGAACATATTTACTGTTTTCATAAGGCCAGGATAGAGTCTCTGGGGGATCCTGCTCCAAAGGTGAGACAATAAGATTAAAAAGTCCATTTATTGGATACTGGTGATACTGTTTAATTAATGGGACACAGAGCATGTTTCTGTCCAGTTGAAGAAACTGCCAGAGACAGATGACTACATCAGTGGAAAAAATGTTCTATATGCAATAAAATAAATCTCGATTAATTCTCATGCAGTTACATCACAATCAAAATAGATCTTGGGTACATACATACAAACTAAATAATATTCTGTTCATTAGATGAAGTGGACTGTATTCCATAAAAAATTAAGCCATAAGAAGAAGATGGTCAGTCTTTAAGATGACATTAAGTACTTTTTAAATTATTTTTTGTTGCAATAGACTTAAAGAATTACTCCTTGGGAAATTATATGAATTTTCAGTAATGTGTTAGGAAGATGAAAATAAAGAAAATCGGGTAAATGAATTTATTTTTTTCCACATTCAAAAAATAAAAAATCTGACTGTAAAAGATGGGGTTTATATGTGTGTGTCCTAGAATGCATGAGATTTCTCCATGGAAAGTAACAAGTGAATTAATATATAAGGCAGTCTTAAACATATTAATATTGCCAAGTATAAAAAAGATGGCGTATACAAAGAGAAGCTAGTATAACAAAACAACAGTACAGTTGACTTTAAAAAAAACTATTCTAGCAGTCACTAAAAATTTTTTAGAGCAATATAGAATATATATGAGATAGAGAAAAACAAATGGCAATTTTAGGGTCCCTATATTAGCAAAGATTTTTTAAAAAGTTTTATCCTAGAGTGGCTTTCATTTCCTCCTATATCTACATATTTCCCTTTCTTCCATTGGTAACCCATTAAGCCTTGAATTCTAAAGCGTGTTAAAACTTGATCTCACTCACAAATCTTGGAAAATTTTAGTTACTTTGAACAAAAGTTAGCATTATTCTACTGTGGCTTTTGGGTTTTGGCAGTGAGTTTCCTTTAAGTTTGCAAAAAATTATCTCAAATATTTTAATAGGCACTCAGTAATTTTGCTAACAGCCGTGGAGCAGCAAAACACTTAAACTTATCCTGTAACTATTAACTTGTACAGCTGTAGCTTCTTAAACGGCCAAATATATGCATCATTCTTCACATAATTAAATTCAAATCCATAAGTTGTGAAGATAAATATTCTTCCTTTGCTACTCTAGCCAACCTACTTTGCATGTGAAAACACTAGCCAGAATACCACTGGGAAACAGAACATATTTTTTAAACAATAAAAAACAAAAATACGACTTTGACTAATGGGTTTTTAGATGAACAGCTTTCTGCCTTCACCATCACCTCTCTGAAATACTGTTTGTTAGTGGAAGTTCTGTAACATACATATCGCACTGATTTCTTACAGAAGGAAAGAAGCCAGAGAAGTTACTGAAAGGGTCCTGCTTGCTGACCGGTCGAACCAGTAATGTACGTCTGTTCAGCTTGTCAGTACAGGAAAGGAAGACACCTCCATATTTCCCCAGAGACCAAGAATCTTCCCCAAAGCTTGAGGTGATATAGATAAAAAAAAAAGCAGAAAAATAAACACTGAGCCTTAAGGGGGGAAAAAACTCACAGGCATTAAAAAAAAATTAAGCCAAATTCTGAAGTCTGAGTTTTCTTTGTGAGTCCTTCACTTCCAATATCACAGATCAAATGATTTTTTTTAAAAAGAGAAATCATGAAATTGAAAAAGATGTCACTGTTTCATTATTTGAAAGCAACAGCTCAGCAGAACAGCAACAACAACAACAAAAATCAGGGCTTAGAGTAGAACATGGCTATTCAGGGATAATGTCACTTGATTTGCTTTTCAATTATGAATGAAAGAAGTTTTATTAAAATAGAATGGAATGGATTAAAAGAGCTGCAGAACTGGGACAGAAACAAAACTCAACAGATTTTTCCCATCCACCTTTGCAAGAGCAAATTAACGTCGTGATGACTTACATCATAATTGTTGCAATCATTCTTCATGTAATGAAAATAAAGTCATATTTAGATTTTAAGGTAATTATTTGGTTAAATGTATTATTCCACTACATAAAAAGCTCACCACAAGCTTTTCTTTGCATTGTAGAAATATCCCTTCAAAATGTCCAGATTGCCATCCTTCTCCTGGTCTGGAAAACATAATGTTCACCTTATCTATTCTAAGTAGCTGTTCAGAATTCAAACATTTCAACTACATAAAAACATATACATTTTATTTAGTCATTCATTGATTGATTCAATTTCTATAGCCACCCATCTTTCACAAACAATTCCAGGCATTAATCGGGGGGGGGGGGGGAGCCGCAACATAAGCATAAATAATAATGCACAACAAAAATGAAAATAAATAAATTTTAAAGTACATGCAGCTGTCAATTTTACAAGCTGACCTACCTGTACAGGTAGTCCTCAACTTACAACCACAATTGAGCCCAAAATTTCTGTTGATAAGCAATTAAGTGATTTTTGCCTCATTTTAGAACCTTTCCGGCCACAGTTATTAAGTGAATCACTGCAGTTGTTAAGTTAATAATACAGTTGTTAAGTGAATCTGGCTTCCTTATTGACTTTGCTTGTGAGAAGGTGATCACATGACCCTGGGACATTGCAACCGACATAAATATGAACCAGTGGCCAGGTATCTGAATTTTAATCATGTGACTATGGGAATGCTGCGACAGCATGAAAGACAGTCATAAGTCACTTTTTTTCAATATTGTTGTAACTTTGAATGGTCACTAAATGAATGGTTGAGGACTACCTATATAACTGCACTAATATTAAAACACATATACAAGGTTAATTGCAACATTAGTTGTTTGTTTATTTAGTGGATCAATAAACTGTTTCAATTCAAATGTTACAGGTGATATATAAAATAAGTCAAAATTAAAGAAAAGAATAATATGGAGAAAATAATGAAACAATAAAACAGCAATATTTGGTGCAACTTATTCTAGCTGTTTACTTCTAAAGGCCTTCCAAAAAAGCCAGATGTTAACAGATCTCCAGAAGTTTGTGTGAACTGCCATTCTTAAAAGGCCTATCTTTGTATCTCCTCTTTTAGTACTGTGTGACAGGAAAGAGTCATTAGTAGATATTATTCACACAAGTTCAGGCAAGCAGAAGTTAGTTGGGATAGGTGGTCACTAAACTAGTCAGACCTCAATTCATGGAATGAGTTATTGGTGATGACCAGCACTTTAAATAGCATTTGGAACAAGCTAACAACTATTGCAGCTCCCCCAACAATATCATGGTTATTCTGTGGGCAAAAGGCAGGTATATCTTCCACCAGCAGAAGTTTCCAGGTTGACTCCAAGTACAACTTCAGATAGAACACATTTCAGAAAGCTAATCAAGATTTGCATAGCTTCTTTTCAATATTTAACATTCTACAAAATTTATAAACTTCTGGGACAAATGCAAAAGAAATGTCTAATATCTGCAATGTAGAAATATGTTAAAAAAAGGCATCTGAGAAGAAAGTAATCTATATAAATGTATCTTCAACAGAGGAAGAAATCCCTCTCTTACAGATCTTAATGGTAAGACAAACTGATAATAGGAGAGCTGATCCACAAATAATCATCTCTTAAATCTATGACTAATAGAATGGAAACAGTCACAAAGTCTGGGACATCTCTCAATATGCATTCCTAGAGCATAATTTCAGAGGAAAAATAACCTAATAGTGGATTAGGTTAGTAGTAATCTAATAGTGGATTAACAAAAATCGTAGGTAGAGCTTGGAAAGAGGAAAGAAAAAGGAGGAGGAATCTAAAGTTATTTTGACTACAGTTACTCCAGGTTCAAAACAATGCCCATATTGTATACTGTATAAAGATGCAATCTGAGAAAATATATAATGCTAAAAAGTAAATACAACTTCATTAAAAATGTGAATTAACTAGGGCAGTCCTGTATTAAAGAATAGAATGCACAGATCCATAATAAGTAGACAATTACAAAAGAACCCCTACTGGAAATATATAATGTCAAGGAATGAGAATATTGTATGCAGAAGCGAATGGAGGTATGCTAGTTGTTAAATAAAGATAATACAAACAATTATGAGGAACATGTGTAAAGAGTAGTCAAGCAGCAGGCTAAATTTTGGGAAACTTGGGGAGCAGAAAAGGCAAAGTTCAGAAACTGCAGCACAGGGAGAACAACGTCTGTTGTTCCCAGGATCTGTCTTCTGCCCAAAAAGTTTAAAAATCCATTCATACTCAGACTCTGCTTGCTGGCTTTTAGGAGAAAATAATCTACTGAGGAGAAATGGCAAACTCCTAAATAAGATTTTATTGAATTTAGTCTTCTAATCTTGAATTAGCTTTGTAATCCCCTATTGTCTTGTGGGCATGGGTATCTTCAGCATCAGGTATCTAAATCCTGTCCAATAAACAATGTTAAAATCTAATATGTCAAGTCAGAGATCACATATAGATTTTTACTCTTATCAGTTCCTGGGATTGATTGGAATTCTCAATATGCCTGTAAACCAAAAAATTAATTTTTGCACTGATAAATGCTTCAGAGGAAGTCAATCTTTGTCAGAAATTTTGAGTAAAATCAACACTGTTTTCTCCCATTGACATATTTTTTAGTAATAATTTACTTGCTCAGCTACCTAACAGTAGGTCTTCTATTGGCTGCTCTACCGCTAATGCTAGAAGATGGAGAATGTAATTTTGGAAAAATATATAATAGGTGCATTTCATAATTGCACAGAACAAGGTAGAAGCAAATCAATTGAATCAGCCTTTTTAATATACGTATATTGTTCTAAGATAGGATTGATACACTCTGCCAATCAGGTTGAGAATGTCAAAATGTTTAGGAATTTAGCTGCATTCCCAAAATCTTGAGATGGTTTTTCCAGAACAGTGAACTGAAGTGATGATACATTCAAACAACCCATGAAGTCATTTCAAGAACAGTTGCTCGATTTCATTAGTGGCAATGAAATGATCAATTCACAATAATGCATAGCCAAGGACAAAATGTGATAAGTTGAAGAATGCTATTATATTAGTGTGTCTTTGAGTGTTTAGAAGCTCTGTAATTAAATCCATATAAATTACTTTTCTCAGATGCTTGGCTGGGTCCAGACATGAGAAGATTCAAGGATTTCTCAGCCCTTCCTCACATTGGGCATGCCTCAATGTTGTCTTTAATCTCAATCATAACCCAAGACCACCAGAAATCATGAGAAAGGTGGGAGTATTTTGCATAACCCAGGATGTTCTTCCGCTTGATGATTAATTCACAATGTATTTTGTTCACGGTGTATATATTTTATTTATATCTTGTCTTTTTCCAGGAGCGTGAGTCCACTTATACAAGGATTTCTTTTCCTTTTATCAACACCTGATGATTTGGAAAGTTAAATGAAACCCCAGTGCAGATGGTTTTTTTCTTAAAACTCATGTGACATATCTAACTCCAGTTCAGATAAGGTACAAAGTCAATAAGATAGAATCTGTAGCCTGAAATTAAATGAATAGTATAGTCACAGATGGTGTACAGGCAGCTGGTTTGTTTCTTCTTCATGAAAACCATCCTGGAGAAATTGACATTTTGCCCACAACATAACTCAGGTTCTTCTGATGTTGCAACAGCAGCACTAGGCTCCAACAGCTGCAAATACCCTTGATATTTACTGGAGAAATATTCTGTTTTTCTGCAGGAACATTGCATTTCATAGAATCTTTCACAGTGAACTTAATGCTACAGGAAACAGGGATTTTAGGTACTGCACTGAACTGAATTTATCCCAATTATTGTAAACAACCATAGAAACAGAAGGAATAAATTTTCCAAGGCAACTCCATGTTTGTGAAACCCAAAATTCACAAAACTACTAGAAGAAATGTAATCGTGGCAATATCTCACTGGGATATTTAGGAGCACGATTAGTCACCATTTCAAACTGATTACCTTTTTGGTCCTAGAGTAATTTGTTCCCATTTGCAAAGCATCTTTTTTTCAAAGATATTCATAGTAAATGTCCAACCTGGTTTTCTTTCCAGAAAGCTATGGCATAGCCCTTTCTTCTGTGAAAGTGCCATAGCAGCTGAATACACTGGACTCATGGCACTTCCGTATTTGTTATGCGGGTGTTGACTGTATTAAACTTCCTGTTATCCACTGATCTTAACCATATGCTAAGAGGCAATATATATTCCAACACATCCAGCATCTTTTCTGAGAGTAATTCTTGACATTGGCATATGAGGCAGCCAGGGGTGGGCTTCAAAAATTTTAGCAAGGGGTTCTCTGCCTGGTTGCTGGGTGGGAGTGGACATGGTGGCCGTGGCTTAGTCAGCCTCCTGCACCACGGTGGGGCGGGGCCATCCCTGGGCACCGGAAACTTTCTGTTCTGTCCCCTCCCAACCACAACCAAAAAGACACGCGAGCTGACTATCTTTGCCAGCAATTTACTCTGACGACAGATAACAGTTCTGGCAATGAACCTGAGATTGCCTGCCAAGTTCTCCTCAGACCAGCATAATTGCAGTTCAGGAATAAACGGAAGCCGAAGTCTGAATCACAAAATAGCACAGCCAACGCTCCTAAAAGTCTGTTTTTGTCCGTCACGGAGCCCAAAGGCAGCTCCATCCACTTTTATACCCTGTGAGGTGTGGCTCCGTGACTCAGCACTCCCTGGGCCGGCCCCTTCCTTCCTTTTGCTGCGCATACTTCACTCGGCGTCGCTGCCTTGCATCTAGCCACAATTGATTCTCCTCAGCTGGCTCTCGGAGCTCTGCCAGGGAGGAGGAGGAGCGGTTGGGGGAAAGAGGCCATGTCAGCTCCTCCTCCTCCACCTGGCCTGCCTCTGGGACCTGGAGCGGAGCCAGAGAGGAAGGTCCCGCAGAGGGAAGCCCTGTTGGCTCTTCCCCCTCACTCTCTGAGTCACTCTCAGCCAGGAGGCCTGGCTTGGGGGCTGCATCAGACACAACACTATCCTTGAGCCTCCGGAGGGCGAAAACAGCCTCCCCAGGCTCTGAGGCCCGTTTTTCACCGTCCCTGAGCCTCCGGGATTGCCCTGTATTTACCTGCATCCAAAATGGTCCCCGTGGGGTCCCCTGGGAGGGACAGGGTGGGCGGGGCCAGCCAAGAGTGGGATTTGGGGGTTCTCCAAACTGCACAGAATCTTAGCTAGAGGTTCTCCCGAACCCCTCTGAACCCCCAGCAGCCCACCCCTGGAGGCAGTCTATTCCAGGTAAAGTTTTATGTAGTAAACCAGAGGTTGCTGGACTAGGCACCTAAATGTCTCTACTTTCTAATCCCCTTAAATTTCTTCTACAAACAGCAATGAAGTGGGATTTACTCCAACAGATACGAACCTGCCAATTAATCAAAAGGCCTATAAGACAAATGATCCAAAAAATATACTTGGGTAGTCATCCTGCAGCTGCATATGTAGTGCAGTGAGCTGGAATTTTGGGGAACTTTTCAGCAAAATTTTGGACAAATTTTGTAGGTGAGGCAAAAAGGCATTTTCACTCAGGTAACTCAGTTACAAAGGCTGACTCAACTTCAATCTTCTTAGTTATCACTGCATAACTTTTATAACAGCTACTGGAACAAGTTGATCCATCTGAGTTTCTTGCAGCAATACTTCAATTTCAAGAAAAGTCAGTATCAAGGATGTCCAAGGATGTCCAGCCTAATGTGATGAACTAAGGTCAATGTTTCAAAAGATACATACACTGAACAGTTCAGGACTGAAAACAACAGAGGTAATACAAGCTATTCAGAGGAGCAAGCATAAAAAGTAAACAGGAAACAGACTAAAGTTCAGGAATTCAGATGGATAGCAAGGAATGTATGGATAAAAGTATTTGAGCAGTGACTGTGCCTTTGCAGTGGAAGATTGTAATAGTTATTCTGGGCTGATGTTCACCAGGAATCAGTATTCCTTCATTTAATCAAGCTCTCCAGTTGTTCGGACTCCCTTTACCTCCAGTTCTACTGATAGACCAAGCAGATTATACTTCACTGAATTTTGCTAACTATTGCTCTACTGTTTGTATAATTCACCCCAATATTTTTCCAAATATATTTTTTCTCCACTGGTTACCTATTTTAGTTTAAATACTCTATTTCAGGGGTATCAAACTCAATTTAATTGAGGGCCACATCAGGATTGTGTTTGACCTCAGGGCGCCGGGTGGCCGTGGCCAAGCTGGGGTGGGTGTGGCCCCATTTTTTGCTGCAATTTCCTTCTGCAGCTCTTTGCCAGAGAGAACTCAGGAGGACCACGTAGCCCCTCCACCCCCTAAGCTCCATTTTCGCTGGAGAGGGCTGCAGGAGGCCATCCCAGTTGAAAATAGAGCCTGGGAGGGCTGCTTCATTTTTGCTGGCAAAGGCACTGTGAGCCGGTCTTTTGCTGTTTCCAAGGCAGTCCCATGGGCCATATCTAAGCATTCAGTTTGACACTCCTGCTCTATTTAGTTGATTATCTATACTTATTAGTTCAGCATTCAATACCATCATTCCAGACACTCTTCTAACTAAGCTAAATCAGCTACAGGTACCTGAACACACTTTTAAGTGGATCATAAGCTTCTTCACAAATAGGAAGCAGCAGGTGAAGCTAAGCAGAATCACAGCAGATACCTGTACAATTAGCACAGGGGGTCCCCAAAGCTGTGTGCTCTCCCCCCTTCTCTTCTCTCTGTATACCAATGACTGCATCTCTAACGATCCATCTGTTAAACTACTGAAGGTCGCAGATGACACAACAGTGATCGGTCTCATTTGAGACAATGATGAATCCACATACAGACGGGAGGTTGAACAACTAGCCTCGTGGTGCGACCGGAACAATCTGGAACTGAACACACTCAAAACCGTAGAAATGGTGGTAGACTTTAGGAGAAATCCTTCCATACTTCCACCTCTTACAATACTAAGCAACACAGTATCAACAGTAAGAGATCTTCAAATTTCTAGGTTCTACATATCACAAGATCTAAAATGGAGAGCTAACATCAAAAATGTCATCAAAAAAGCAAAACAAAGAATGTTCTTTCTTCGCCAACTCAGAAAGCTCAAACTGCCCAAGGAGCTGCTGATCCAGTTCTACAGAGGAATTATCGAGTCTGTCATCTGCACCTCTATTACTGTCTCGTTTGGTTCTGCAACCCAACAAGACAGACACATACTTCAGAGGATAATTAGAACTGCAGAAAAAACAATTGCTACCAACCTGCCTTCAATTGAGGACCTGTATACTGCATGAGTCAAAAAGAAGGCCGTGAAAATATTTACAGATCCCTCACATCCTGGACATAAACTGTTTCAACTCCTACTCTCAAAACGATGCTATAAAACATTGCACACCAGAACAACTAGACACAAGAACAGTTTCTTCTCGAACACCATCACTCTGCTAAACAAATAATTCCCTCAACACTGTCAAACTATTTACTAAATCTGCACTACTATTAATCTTCTCATCGTTCCCATCACCCATCTCCTTCCACTGTATGACTGTAACTTTGTTACTTGTATCCTTACAATTTATATTGATATTGATTGTTTCCTGATTGCTTATTTGTACCCTATGACTATCATTAAGTGTTGTACCTTATGATTCTTGATGAACGTATCTTTTCTTTTATGTACACTGAGAGCATATGCACCAAGACTAGCTCTGTTTCCACTGGCAGAAGGTTGCAGGAGGCCATTGCAGCCAAAAACAAAGCTTGGGAGCCTATTTTCATTGGCAGAGTGTTCAAGTCACAACATGAACCCCAACACAAGTGACATCAAGCTGACCACGCCCACTATGACCATAGCCACCCTGGCCACCCGAGGTCAATGCGGCCCTCAATGAAATTGAGTTTGACACCCATGCTCTAGGCCAAGCATTTAGCCTGGCTTAACCTATGACCAAGAGCTGTAAACAGTTAAAATCTAGATAGAATATGCTCTGGTGCCAACTACCTGCCATCTGGCTTTTTACAACCAAGATTTGGTTTAAGAGGTCATGAAATTTGTCATGTCAACAACTTCATTTAAGATGTTAGTGAGGAGGCATATTTGGACACAATTTAGATGAACTTCCAATTATAATTGTCATAATTCTACGTATCAATACGTATCAATGTAATATTGATACGTAGAATTATGACATAGCAATATAATTTCAAATATGTAACCTCAGCCTTTCAAATCAATAATTATTACCATTTAAACAATATAGTATATTTCTATATGAATACTAATATAAAATGAACATAAAATTCTTACCTATTTCTGTAGTGGTCAATATTGAAACTTTCTATTTTACACTTTACTTTAGTGTAGACATCTTGTACATCCACTGAGGCACTGAGATCTTCTAATTCACCAACCACACATATCTCTGCAGTAGTCAATAAAATCAACCAATTCACCAATAAGTCACATGATTATTTTGTAGAAATGGAGAAAAAAATACGTTTGCCTTAATTTCAAACCAATATTATTAAGATAAATCTTAAACAACTAATAATTCCCCCAGAAACTATGGAAAGCTCACATACAATTTGGTTTCCCCTACTCTTAAATCTACCAATAGGCTTAGTATACAGATATTGTATTCATAAAGGAGAGGGACAGAGGCTAAATTCGGTTTCACAAAACAATGAACAAAATGATTTGGTCTGTCTTCTTCCCTCAAAAATGGAAACAGAATATGCTAAGTCTCCATTAGGACAGCATATTTGAGCAAATATATAAGACCAATTCTGTTCCATTTGCTTTTTAAAATTAAATGTAATACCTGTGCCTTTGTTTTCTGGATCTGGTGCAAATAACTTTACGGTAAGCTTCGGCAACATCCACTGCATCCATAAACTCACACGTCCGCTTGAGATGCCAATATTGCTTGTTGTTTGCTCTAAGGTAACAGAGTCTGAGAATGGAGAATCATCACCACCTTGGAGAGATTCACCCTGAGGGGGCGGGCAGGGAGGGAAGGAGGGAGCGAGAGAGAGAGAGAGAGAGAGAGAGAGAGATAACAAATTTAAAAAATCTAAATTTAAAATATCAACCACTTCTACTCAAGTTAATAAAAAAGTATATTTGAAAAAGAAATTCTGACATAGAAAATGTATATGTAAATAAAATATTTTACAAGATATGGCTTATTAAGTAAGGCTGTAAAGTGAGGAAAGACTCTGATGTACATTGTTATGAATAATTTCTCCTCCTGTCTGCCCACAAAATGTGCTGTTTTTAAACTGGTATCATTCTAAAATGATACCGGAAATTAAGATATAAAAAACTCATCCCTTTTTACATCTTTCACACATGCTGAGGACCCTCCTGCTGAGAATACTCTGACACATACATACATACATACATACATACATACATACATACATACAAACGGATATAAACACAACCCATTCATTTCTAATGTCCACAGATTTACTAATTTATCTAGCACTGCAACAGATGTCATAACTAGAATAATAGAAAACCATGGCAGATATTTTCATATACATTTAAATTCCTTACAGTGGTGCCCCCTATTTTTATAATGTTGTCTTCTCCATCATAATCCACAGAGAATCAACTTCCAGAAAATGTAATTTTTGCATAACTGAACCCCCTCCCAATGCAATGTAAATAGGAGTCAAAGACAAAGGAATGCCCTATTTAATTAAAATCAAAATATTCTCAGTATTGATTAGAAGTGAAGTCCAAGAAAGTTATTATTTCTCTGAATAGATGAACTATTCCCAACATTGTATAAAAAAATTATTTTCTATGTACTTGAAAGCAGGATACATCTTATTACACCATTTTAGCTGAATATGCCAAATTGTAATCAATAGACTACACATGAGAAGCACAGAGAAGTTGTGCCCTTCTCTCCATACAAAAACATTGGTCTGTACTAATTTAATTAAATAAATTATTTTCATGATAACAAATCTAACCTAACAATAATAAATAAAGATATCAAATTGCATACAAAAATAACATATATGCCATGGGAAGATTGGATTTTTTAAAATGGCTTGCACTCAAGTGTTTTGATTCTTAATCTAAATGCAAAATGTTCTTTCATAAAAATATGTTTGTGTTTAACATCTGGAAGCTACATATACCAATGTAATGTATGACTCAAAATAATTATTGTGGGAAAATGCTCAAATTGAAATATTCTAAATTCATTGATGATCAATCATGTTCTCATTGTAAATAAAAAAGCAACAGCTTTTTTCTATGAAAGCATGATTGCACTTAAAAAATATTCTTATAATCAAAGAACTAAGCATTTAACTGCATATCACAGTTAATTTCAAAGGCTAAAATCTGTATCCTAACAAAGGCAACAATAAATCTCACAACATTTCCAAGACCTCAGATGGTATGAGGTAAACACTGCATTTTATAATGCATTTTATAATGAGCCACTAAAGCAGAGATAGGCAACCTTTGAGTTTAGGGCTTCACTTGGCTTTTGAATGGCAGGCCAAGGGCCACAAAGGGGAGGGGCAAATGACAGCAATCAAGATAGAAATGAAATTCAATTCAATTTTAAAAACATTTAAAATAAGCCTGGCAACTTCATGAAGGTTTGGAAGGGGAAACAGCTGTATATCTCTGTATCAGTGAGGTTGTCACAGATGAAATACAATATTTATCCATGTGGTATAAGCACAGATGCACTTTCTTGGTAACCGATAATTCAAATGATCTTTGTATTGTTCTTAAATTCAGGAGAATTTCCTTCACAAACGTAAGAGGAATTTAGGTTGGCAAGAACATAACAATTTATTGCCACCATGACTATAATTTGCAGGTGTTTTCCAAGAGCAGCTATTCTTTTTTTAGAAGATGTGGCTTTTTCATTTGACTTCACTATGAAGTCAAATATACTTAAAAAGTAACAGGATATAATAGGAACATTTGATTATCAATAGGTAAGTAGGTTGAAAATAATGCTAAACATCTTGTAAATTAAAAAGCTAAATACATAAGAATGTAGTTTACTTTATAAAAACAGCTGAATTTCAGTATGGCAATTTGTCCTTTTTGGTAGTTTCAATCTATTTTTAAAGCCCACTTTAATCATAATCTTGCACATTATTGCACCTTATTTTTCAGTGTTCCACTTTTCTCTAAAAATGAACACTTTATCATAATCTTTCAGTTTCCATATCTACTTTTATTTTAAATTTTATTTAAAAACAATTTATGCATTAGTTTTCTATTTGTATTCAAATCCATAAAATAAAGCCAGAATAAAAGTAAATTATTTTTTCCACCCTCCTCATACCAAGCTCTAAAATACACAATTTCATTCTTTGCCAATTCTTGCAAAATGAACCAAAATATCAAGTATATTTTTCTTAGGAGAATTTATCTTTATTCATCTGGAAAAGCCAAACATATACGGCCTTCATCCTTGATCTGCATTAAAGCTCAGGGATGATAGAAGTCTGGAGCAAATTACTGTTCCCCAAGGACTAAACACTTCCTCAACTGTTTGTACTTAAGTAAACAGTAACAAGTGGCCAGTTGTAGTCTGTACTACCTTTATTCAAATGCAGAGGAGGTTAAAAATGATTAAGTGTTTCTAAACTTTGGTTCTTAAGCCTCTCACTCAAGTTTTCATCTTCAGATCTACCCAGTTTGTAATTCAGGAATCCTAACAGCTTTAAGTATATGGTGGAGCAGCATTCTCTATCAATCTGTAAAAATTATAAAATTATTCACAGCTGGATAATATAAATAAATACTTCATATGCTATTTAATGTAAGCAATTTTTGGAGTGAGCCATACCTTCTCACCTTTTGACCTCATAGAGAAGTAGTATACTTGAAATGTGAAATGTATGGATTTTTTAAGAAATGTACTTAGCATACAGCCTTTTTTTATATAATATTCAAGTTTTTAAGTGTAAAGTGTATGTAAGGGATGTATCAATAAAAGGAAAAAGTCAAAAAGTGGCTCCTTGACAATTTAAATATGTCACAGGATTTCTATACTATAGAATTCCAGTAATTAAAACAAAACCATTAAAGCCCTGAGAAATAAAATTTTCAATTTAAAGAGCCCAATTATCTTAAAGCAATAAAATGTTGCCACTTTTGAGGCATATTTATCACTTATCTTGATATAGTCTGTAAACATATTCATTTTTTAAAAGATCTTTAATATGTTCAAATACTATGTCTTAAACGTAGTAGTAGTAGTAGTAACAACAACAACAACAACAACAGAGTTGGAAGGGACCTTGGAGGTCTTTTAGTCCAACCCCCTGCCCACGCAGGAAACCCTACATCACTTCAGACAAATGGTTATCCAACATTTTCTTAAAAATTTCCAGTGGTTGGAGCATTTACAACTTCTGCAGGCAAGTCGTTCCACTGATTAATTGTTCTAACTGTCAGGAAATTTCTCCTTAGTTCTAAGTTGCATCTCTCCTTGATTAGTTTCCACCCATTGCTTCTTGTTCTACCCTCAGGTGTTTTGGAGAATTGTTTGACTCCCTCTTCTTTGTGGCAACCCCTGAGATATTGGAACACTGCTATCATGTCCTTCTTTTCATTAAACTAGACATACCGAGTTCTTGCAATCATTCTTCATATGTTTTAACCTCCAGTCCCCTAATCATCTTGTGCTCTTCTCTGCACTCTTTCTAGAGTCTCAACATCTTTTTTACATCGTGGAGACCAAAACTGAATGCAATATTCCAAGTGTGGCCTTACCAAGGCATTATAAAATGGTACTAACACTTCACGTGACCTTAATTTTCCCGAAGGCCATCACTCCGCTAAACAAATAATTCCCTCAACACTGTCAAACTATTTGCTAAATCTGCACTACTATTAATCTTCTCATCATTCCCATCACCAATCTCTTTCCACTTATGACTGTATGACTGTAACTTTGTTGCTGGCAATCCTTATGTTATATTGATGTATTGACCATCAATTGTGTTGTAAATGTTGTACCTTGATGAACGTATCTTTTCTTTTATGTACACTGAGAGCATATGCACCAAGACAAATTCCTTGTCTGTCCAATCACACTTGGCCAATAAAAAATTCTATTCTATTCTAATTCTATCCCTCTGTTTATGCAGCCCAGAACTGTGTCGGCTTTTTTGGCAGCTGCTGCACACTGCTGGATCATATCTAAATGGTTGTCCACTAGGATTCCAAGATCCTTCTCACAGTTACTACAAGGTACCACATATACGGTACCTGTGCATTTTGTTTTTTTGGCCTAAAACCTTACTTTTTTCACTGTTGAATTTCATTTTGTTAGATAGCGCCCAATGTTCTAGTCTGTCAAGATCACTTGAGCCTATCTTCTGGAGTGTTGGCTATTCCTGCTAGCTTGGTGTCATCTGCAAATTTGATGAGTTCCCCATCTATCCCCTCGTCCAAGTCATTGATGAAGATGTTGAAGAGTACTGGGCCTAAAACAGAGCCTTGGGGTACTCCACTGCATACTTCCCTCCATGTGGATGTAGTTCCCTTGAGGACTACACGTTGAGTGCGGTTGGTCAGCCAGTTACGAATCCATCTGGTGGTGGTGCTGTCTAACCCACATTTTTCTACTTTATCTAATAGTAGGTTATGGTCTACTTTATCAAATGCTTCACTGAAGTCCAAGTAAATTATATCGACAGCATTCCTCTGGTCCACTAATTCTGTCACTTTGTCAAAGAATGCAATAAGATTAGTCTGGCATGATCTGTTTTTGACAAACCCATGTTGGCTTTTGGTTATTACTTTGTTTGCTGCTAGGTGTTCGGTGATTCGTTGCTTGATTATCTTTTCCAGAATCTTCCCTGGTATTGAGGTTAGGCTGATAGGTCTGTAGTTTCCTGGATCTGTTTTCCCCCCCCCCCTTTTTTTGAAGATGGGAACTACATCAGCTCTTTTCCAGTCTTCTGGCAATTCCCCTGTGCTCCAGGATCTTTGAAAGATATAGTTCAGTGGTTCTGAGATCACGTCTGCCAGTTCCTTCAGAACCCTGGGGTGTAATCCATCTGGTCCTGGTGATTTGAACTCGTCTAGGGTAGACAGATATTCACTTACCATTTTCTTCCCTATTTTAACTTGTGTTTCTAATCTGTTTTTTGTGGTGCTGTTTTTGATAGGTTGGATTGTTTTTTCCTTTTGTGTAAAGACAGATGCAAAATATGAGTTAAGTAGATCTGCTTTCTCCCTGTTGCTTGTCATCTTCTTGCCACTTTCTCCCAGCAATGGGCCAATTGTTTCCTTGACTTTTTTCTTGTTTTTAACATGTTGGAAGAAGCTTTTTTGTTATTTTTTACTTTTGTCGCTAGCCTTTGTTCATTGTGAGCCTTAGCTTTCCTCACTTCATCTTTACAGGCTCGGGCTGTTGCTGATATTCTGCCTTAGTTATTTGCCCTCTTTTATACTTGTCCTTTTTGTTTTTCAGTTTGTCAGAGAGTTCTTTTTGAAGCCATGATGGTTTCTTTTGAAAGCTGTTATTTTTCTTTTTCATTGGTATTGTGCTAGACTGGGCTTTTATAATCTCATTTTTCAAAATTTCCCAAGCTTCTTGAGTTGGTTTCCTCTTGAGGATTCTCATCCATGGAATCCTTCCCAAGCTCTCTCTTAGTTTATTGAAATTCGCTCTCTTAAAGTCCAAGACTCTAGTTTGACTTTGTTCTACTACTTGTGCTTGCATAAGGTTGAATTCCAATATTGCATGATCGCTTGCCCCCAAGGTTCCTGTAGCTTCAACACCTTCTATCATTTCATTATTATTATTATTATTATTATTATTATTATTATTATTATTATTATTATTATTATTATTATTATTATTATTATTATATTTGTATACCGCCCATCTCCCGAAGGACTCAGGCGGTTCACATTTTGGGAAACAAAGTTGTCTGCTAGGTTTGTTAGGAATGTACTTAGCATACAGCCTTTTTTTATATAATATTCAAGTTTTTAAGTGTAAAGTGTATGTAAGGGATGTATCAATAAAAGGAAAAAGTCAAAAAGTGGCTCCTTGACAATTTAAATATGTCACAGGATTTCTATACTATAGAATTCCAGTAATTAAAACAAAACCATTAAAGCCCTGAGAAATAAAATTTTCAATTTAAAGAGCCCAATTATCTTAAAGCAATAAAATGTTGCCACCTTTGAGGCATATTTATCACTTATCTTGATATAGTCTGTAAACATATTCATTTTTTAAAAGATCTTTAATATGTTCAAATACTATGTCTTAAACGTAGTAGTAGTAGTAGTAACAACAACAACAACAACAACAACAGAGTTGGAAGGGACCTTGGAGGTCTTTTAGTCCAACCCCCTGCCCACGCAGGAAACCCTACATCACTTCAGACAAATGGTTATCCAACATTTTCTTAAAAATTTCCAGTGGTTGGAGCATTTACAACTTCTGCAGGCAAGTCGTTCCACTGATTAATTGTTCTAACTGTCAGGAAATTTCTCCTTAGTTCTAAGTTGCATCTCTCCTTGATTAGTTTCCACCCATTGCTTCTTGTTCTACCCTCAGGTGTTTTGGAGAATTGTTTGACTCCCTCTTCTTTGTGGCAGCCCTTGAGATATTGGAACACTGCTATCATGTCTTCCCTAGTCCTTCTTTTCATTAAACTAGACATACCGAGTTCTTGCAATCATTCTTCATATGTTTTAACCTCCAGTCCCCTAATCATCTTGTGCTCTTCTCTGCACTCTTTCTAGAATCTCAACATCTTTTTTACATCGTGGAGACCAAAACTGAATGCAATATTCCAAGTGTGGCCTTACCAAGGCATTATAAAATGGTACTAACACTTCACGTGACCTTAATTTTCCCGAAGGCCATCACTCCGCTAAACAAATAATTCCCTCAACACTGTCAAACTATTTTCTAAATCTGCACTACTATTAATCTTCTCATCATTCCCATCACCAATCTCTTTCCACTTATGACTGTATGACTGTAACTTTGTTGCTGGCAATTCTTATGTTATATTGATGTATTGACCATCAATTGTGTTGTAAATGTTGTACCTTGATGAACGTATCTTTTCTTTTATGTACACTGAGAGCATATGCACCAAGACAAATTCCTTGTCTGTCCAATCACACTTGGCCAATAAAAAATTCTATTCTATTCTAATTCTATCCCTCTGTTTATGCAGCCCAGAACTGTGTCGGCTTTTTTGGCAGCTGCTGCACACTGCTGGATCATATCTAAATGGTTGTCCACTAGGACTCCAAGATCCTTCTCACAGTTACTACAAGGTACCACATATACGGTACCTGTGCATTTTGTTTTTTTGGCCTAAAACCTTACTTTTTTCACTGTTGAATTTCATTTTGTTAGATAGCGCCCAATGTTCTAGTCTGTCAAGATCACTTGAGCCTATCTTCTGGAGTGTTGGCTATTCCTGCCAGCTTGGTGTCATCTGCAAATTTGATGAGTTCCCCATCTATCCCCTCGTCCAAGTCATTGATGAAGATGTTGAAGAGTACTGGGCCTAAAACAGAGCCTTGGGGTACTCCACTGCATACTTCCCTCCATGTGGATGTAGTTCCCTTGAGGACTACACGTTGAGTGCGGTTGGTCAGCCAGTTACGAATCCATCTGGTGGTGGTGCTGTCTAACCCACTTTTTCTACTTTATCTAGTAGTAGGTTATGGTCTACTTTATCAAATGCTTTACTGAAGTCCAAGTAAATTATATCGACAGCATTCCTCTGGTCTACTAATTTTGTCACTTTGTCAAAGAATGCAATAAGATTAGTCTGGCATGATCTGTTTTTGACAAACCCATGTTGGCTTTTGGTTATTACTTTGTTTGCTTCTAGGTGTTCGGTGATTCGTTGCTTGATTATCTTTTCCAGAATCTTCCCTGGTATTGAGGTCAGGCTGATAGGTCTGTAGTTTCCTGGATCTGTTTTTTTTTCCTTTTTTGAAGATGGGAACTACATCAGCTCTTTTCCAGTCCTCTGGCAGTTCCCCTGTGCTCCAGGATCTTTGAAAGATATAGTTCAGTGGTTCTGAGATTTCATCTGCCAGTTCCTTCAGAACCCTGGGGTGTAATCCATCCGGTCCTGGTGATTTGAACTCGTCTAGGGTAGACAGATGTTCACTTACCATTTTCTTCCCTATTTTAACTTGTGTTCCTAATCTGTTTTTTGTGGTGCTGTTTTTGATAGGTTGGATTGTTTTTTCCTTTTGTGTAAAGACAGATGCAAAAAATGAGTTAAGTAGATCTGCTTTCTCCCTGTTGCTTGTCATCTTCTTGCCACTTTCTCCCAGCAATGGGCCAATTGTTTCCTTGACTTTTTTCTTGTTTTTAACATGTTGGAAGAAGCTTTTTTTGTTATTTTTTACTTTTGTCGCTAGCCTTTGTTCATTGTGAGCCTTAGCTTTCCTTACTTCATCTTTACAGGCTTGGGCTATTTGCTGATATTCTGCCTTAGTTATTTGCCCCTCTTTTTATACTTGTCCTTTTTGTCTTTCAATTTGTCAGATAGTTCTTTATGCATCCATGCTGGTTTCTTTTGAGATCTATTATTTTTCTTCTTCATTGGTATTGTGCTAGACTCCGCTTTTATAATCTCACTTTTCAAAATTTCCCAAGTTTCTTGAGTTGTTTTCCCCTATTCTCATCCATTGAATCCTTCTCAAGCTCTCTCTAAGTTTATTGAAATTAGCTCTCTTAAAGTCCAAGACTCTAGTTTGACTTTGTTCTACTACTTGTATTTGCTTAATGTTGAATTCCAATATTGTGTGATCACTTGCCCCCAAGATTCCTATAGCTTCAACACCTTCTATCATTTCATTATTATTATTATTATTATTATTATTATTATTATTATTATTATTATTATTATTATTATTATTATTATTATTATTATTTATTATTATATTTGTATACCGCCCATCTCCCGAAGGACTCAGGGCGGTTCACAGCCAAAAAACAACAGAAAACATATAATACATATAAACAGCTAAAAGAATAGACAGTTAAATTCAATTGATGCCCTAAAACTATTAGTATAAATTTTAAAACCTCATTTAAACCCCTTTTTTTAAAAATCCCAATTTAAAAACTATGTTCAAGCTAGATGAGTTCAAGCTCATCTCTGTTAGTGAGAATTAAATCCAATATGGCTGATCCCCTTGTTCCATTCTCTACTTTTTGGGGAACAAAGTTGTCTGCTAGGTTTGTTAGGAACCTGTTGGATTTTCTACTTGGTGCAGAGTTTGTCTCCCAGTTGATGTCAGGGTAGTTAAAATCCCCCATTACTATTGTGATGTGCTTCCTACTTACCTTAGTTAGCTGACTAGCAAAAAGTTCATCTACTTCCTCTGTTTGGTTGGGTGGCCTATAGTATATACCTATGGCAATATCATTTTCCCTCCCTTTAATATTGACCCAAATGCATTCAAGATAATTTTCATCATTGTTGTGCTCTATTTCTGTAGAGATGTAGTTATTTCTTATATATACTGCACCTCCTCTTTTATTTGGTCTATTTCTTTTAAATAATTTATATCCCTCTAGCTGTATGTTCCATTTGTCAGTTTCATCCCACCAAGTTTCCGTAAGGGCAACAATATCATATCTGCCCTCATTTACTTGAATTTCTAATTCACCTTGTTTATTCCTCCTACTCTGTGCATTGGTGTATAGACATTTGATTCCATTTTGATTGACCTTGTGTTTACTATCTACATAACCTGTGTTGTGCCTGATTGCCCCTACTTTCTTGCCACCTGTTTGATTAGTGCACATGGTATGGCACTCACTATTAAATGCTTGGTTTTGCTTGATAGCAGGGCTGATAATCTTATCCACACAGACATCTATGTTACACGCACTGATAACCCTATTAATTTTGGATTGCTAGGGACAGAAATGTTCTGTATCAATTAATTCTCTGTCCCCACTGTTCAGTTGAAATGTTTCTCCAGAAAATCTGTGAATTTATTGCTAAGTAACTCAGTCCCTTTCTTTGATGGATGCAATCCATCTCTTTTGTATAGTTTTTCTAACTCCAAGACAGGTTATCTCCACAAAAAGTGATAAAAATTCTCGGATATTTCTATTACACGATCATGATAATGGTTTTAGCAGCTGTAGTAGTTTTTACTGCAGCTTCCTCAGCCACCTGCAATGACACAAAATGACTTATACATGATCTTATAAAATAATGATCGTGATCATTTAGCAAACTTATTTGGCCACCCATAATCAAATGTCTGAGGACAGCTAGGCAATTATGCAATCACTCAAGTGTTATAATTGCATACTTTTATCGGGATCATTTAGGCTACCCAACTGACAAATGCAAACTGTGAACCACTCAACTCACAAGTTTAACTGAGTTAAAAAAAATAAAAAAGACACACACATTCATATATTTGAATGTCTTATTCTTTCATTACCGGTTTAATTCCTTGTTCTATCAGATCACTTATTTCAGTACCTCTGTAGTTGTCCCAATGTCAGCTGATGGACTACATGTACTGGCATCCAGTGGAGCAGTCCCAATACTACTTTTAACAGGTGAAACAGGTGGTACAGGTCCTGAAACAGATTCTGTATGTGCCAGAGACTGATGGAAAATTCCCTTCTTATGAATCTTATTCCAAACTTTCTCCATTAAATCTGTAAGTTCATATAGCAGTTGCACCTTAATTGAATAAATACATAAACAAATATGTCAACATTTTCCAAAAATCCAACTTCATGCAATAAATAGTTGTATAATAATTGTATACAATTGTATAATAAAAATCATAATTTTGTGACCTTTTATGGCTTTATTACAGCAGTATTTTCATTTGATACATAAGCGGAAAATCTGCATAGAAAAAAAAATCAAGTAACAGTAGGTAAGGCTGTTAAGACCTATATCACCACTTCAGAGGTGGGTTTCAGCAGGTTCTGACCAGTTCTGGAGAACTGATAACAGAAATTTTGAGTAGTTTGGAGAACCAGTAGTAAAAATTTTGACTGGCCCCGCCCTCATCTATTCTCTGCCTCCCGAGTCCCAGCTTATCGGGAGGAAATGGGGATTTTACAGTATCCTTCCCCTGCCACGCTCACCAAGCCACACCCACCAAGCCACACCCACAGAACCGGTAGTAAAAAAATATGAAAGCCATCCCTGCACCACTTGTACAGCTTAAAGTGTGGTTTTAATGAATGAACAGTTTATTTACTTTCTGGATTATTTCATAGACTTTCATAGAAGCTGCTACTTCAAGTAGAACTAAAACATCAGCAGCTCTAAAAACAAAAATCTAATTTATAGAATACAGGAGAATTCAATTTCTGTAGTAGGTATGAAAATGGTCTCTAACCACAGAAGAAAAGAATTAGCATTTTTAGAGCTATCTCCTGGGATATGACATCTATCTATTCAGAAAACATTCTGCATAATTTATTTACTGTATTGTTCAACTCAGATCTAATGTATTTATGCAAAATACTTCATAAATAAGCAATAATCATGTAACTTGCCATTTAGAATATTAAAAAATCCCATGGAAGTTGCACAATATATAACCATATCCACAGCTGGATGCCATACCCGCTTGCCATTGTGGAAAAATATTTTTTTTTCATATTTAATGAAGAGGTTTCAGCCTCAGGACACATCCAAAGAATGACGTTGGCTTCTAATGTGGGCAAAACAGATGCAGGGAAACATTGCTGTCTGTCTAGTTTTGATATAAAGCAGGACTTGATTTGTGGATATGAGAACAAAATTTATCTTTACAGATCTTCCTTAGCAGCTTTTGTGTTGATATAACATTGGAGAATTTCCTTACACTCTGCAAAATGTACATTAATATTTTAATGTTTTAATTTAATACTATCATTTGTTCATTCATTCAATCAAAAAATCAATCAATTTATGACTACCCATCTCAACAAGTTATTCTGAGCAGCTATAATGGCTTCCCCAGACAAGGAAAATCCAGCTCCACGCTAGGGTGCCAAAGAGCATCAGGAGGACACAGAGACTTCATGCCAGGAATGAAAGGGCAAGAGGAGGAGAAGCCAGGAATATTGGAGACTGGCAGAGGAACAACCAGACAAGCATCTGGCTGAAGAGGAGAAAGAAGAGACATAACTGCTGCCTGGAAGCACAGATGATCAGAGGCACAAAGTGGACAAGCGATGTAGCTGCAGTCAGTTAGCAGAGACAAGCAGGAATTGCTTCCTTCAATGGATCCCAGGGTGAGTTGAGTCAAGCGGACTGAGGCGCAACAGAGGTTGGTGAGTTACTCACAAGGCATCCTTGCCCCTCCAACTACCGTTTTGTGCATGTGTTTTGACTTGTGTTTCCTTGGTTCCACACCTGTGCCTTATTTTCTGACCATGTGATTGGATTTTGGATTTTGTGCTTGGATTCTGGACTAGGACTTTGGCATTGGTTATTGTGCTTGGATTTTGGATTCGTACCTGGACTTTGGATTTCGTGTGTGGATTTGCAGACTTGTATCTTGGACTTTGTGTTGCCTATGACTTTGTGCCTCCACTCAGACTCTTTGGGACTTTGCGTTTAATGTAAGTGGACCCTGGGGAATAAAATTAGGGGTTTGCAGTACCTCAATAAAGTATTCTAAATAGAATAGAATAGAATAGAATAGAATAGAATAGAATAGAATAGAATAGAATAGAATAGAATAGAATAGAATTCTTTATTAACCAAGTGTGATTGGACACACAAGGAATTTTTCTTGGTGCATATGCTCTCAGTGTACATAAAAGAAAAGATACATTCATCAAGAACCATAAGGTACAACATTTAATGATAGTCATAAGGAACAAATAAGCAATCAAATCATACTAGGAAACAGTCAATGTAAATCGTAAGTACAGTATAATCGTAAACTCCTTCATATGTGCGTGCATGGACTGGGACAGGACAAAAGTATTTTTTTATATTGAAAGTTTACTAATCAAGCTCAATTAAGGTTCACTAAAGAGTTACAACTGAATGTTTTTCCCGTGTCTCTCCTTACTTTGATAATCTGAATATCAATAATCCAAAAAGGAGCATAGCAGTATCTTTTCCAACTAACACATTTTATTAGAAGACTTCATCAGATCTATTGAGCAGCTAGACTGATTTAAGATTTAAATTAGAATGAGATAGGAGGAAGGGAGAGGGACTGGAAGATAGGTTGTCCACATGCAGGTTACATGTGACACAAATTAAAAGTATTTTATCAACACATAAACTGGAGTCTCCATCCTTTGCTCCAGCTCTGGTCGAGACTTGAAAGGAGGCCCCAACTGGGCATCTTCTGGGCAATGGTGATATCACTGGCTAATCCTTTCAAACTGGAAGCGGTGCTTCCAACACAAGTGCAAAACAATGCAATGGCCATTCAAAGTTATGATGGACTTCCTGGGGATACTTACAACCTGCTTCCCAAGTTATGACAGATACATCCTCTCCTATGATCACATCATGCCATGCTGGGCACTCAGCAATCAGCCCACGTGTATGGCCATTTGCAGCATCCTAATGGTTACATGGGGGACGCGGTGGCTCAGTGGCTAAGAGGCAGAGCTTGTCAGCAGTTCAGCGGTTTCAAGCCCTAGTGCTGCCGTGAAACGGGATGAGCTCCTGTTACTTGTCCCAGCTTCTGCCAACCTAGCAGTTCGAAAGCACGTAAAAAATGCAAGTAGAAAAATAGAGACCACCTTTGGTGGGAAGGTAACAGCGTTCTGTGCGCCTTTGGCACTTAGTCATGCCAGCCACATGACCACAGAGACGTCTTCGGACAGCGCTGGATTTTCAGCTTTGAAATGGGAGATGAGCACCACTCCCTAGAGTCAGGAATGACTAGCGCATATGTGTGAGGCAGAGGTAGTATTCAGCAGGTTCTGACCAGTTCTGGAGAACCAGTAGTGGAAATTTTGAGTAGTTCGGAGAACTGGTAAATACCACCTCTGACTATACTACCCCATCTATTCTCTGCCTCCCGAGTCCCAGCTGATTGGGAGGAAATGGAGATTTTGCAGTAACCTTCCCCTAGAGTGGGGAGGGAATGGAGATTTTACAGTATCCTTCCCCTGCCACGCCCACCAAGCCACACCCACCAAGGCATAGCATACCCACCAAGCCACGCCCACAGAACCGGTAGTAAAAAAATTTGAATCCTACCACTGGTGCGAGGAGAACCTTCACCTTCAATGGTTACATGACCACATTTTACTACAGTTTCACTGAAAACCAGCATTTACTTCCAGTTTCATAATATAATGAAAAAAGAGTCATCTAATGTTGTGAGGAAATATCTGAAAGGCCAGGTTAGCCTTTCACAATGTCATGGAGAAAATCTATGTGTTCATTAAGAATCAATGCTGACTTGACACATAATCAATCAATCAATCAAAAAAACCATATGAGGTATATTTTATAGCTAATTTCAACACTACAATTTAAATGCTGTTAGCTTTATTAACTTATCTTATAACCTTAAGATTAATAATGCAGAGTCAAATTTCATAGTTTCCTTATGAATTGCACAAACATTTGTTGCTGTAAACAAAATACAAATTCAGCAACACTTCTCCAAGGGCCTGAAGGAATATAAATTAATAAGTTATGACATCTTGTAAGCCTATCACCACACCAAGTACATATCCATTGAATCAAGTTTCTGTAATATCTTTTAAAAAATCATTCAGAATTTGTTATAATATTTCTCACTTTTTCATTGGGAATATTTACTACCCGAAGATATGGCAAATTTCAAAATTCAACAAATATTTCATAAAGGGAAATGATCCACAGAAAGCTAACATCATATGATAGCATTTATTGCTCTGTAATATTCAGCTGGCTGCCTCCTCCTTACCCTTTCAGATTCTGTGATTTTTATGCTTTTAGATTGATTGATCTTGTATTCTGTCCTTATTTAACGGACTGTTTCTACTTTTGCTCCTTTTCTTTTTGTAATTACTGAGTGGTACAGGTGTTTTATTTCTGTGCATTCTATGCATTTTTAACTTGTTTTTATATTTGATTCCTGGCTAACCACTTTGAGTGACTGCTTGGTTGGAAAAGAAAAAAGAAAATATTTATATAAATAAAGTCATGTTCTATTACTCTCATAGAGGGTATCTTTACTTTAGTTGAAATAATTCAATGCTTAATGAGATCAGGTACGTGTGTTAATTTCTGCAAAGAGTACATTAATTCATTTCAACAAATGTATCCACTTTGACAGCAAAGCATGACCTCAACATTTAACAATACATCTGCAAGTGATTTCGTTCCATCAAACCCAAGATGCACTTATGTGCTATAGCTATTACAGATGAATCTAAATTACAAAACATGAAAGAGCTTCAAAGCAAATCTTAATCTAAGTATCCTGATCTTGATGACTTGGTTTTTATAGGAAAGATACTTAAAAGAAAAAAATCAATTCTTATAGAATCCAGAACTATACTTAACTTAAACAATTTTAATTTGTTCCAATAAATTAAATGCACCAACCTGAGGATTTGAGCATTTTACTTCAAGTGATTCAAGGTCAACATGAAGACATACAACGAATGAGTGCCTGGATTCTGATCCTGCAGCAGGCAACACTTGTGAAGTAACTGCCAGAGTAGAAGTGCAGCCAACAGGTTCTATGATATTAAGAGTCAATTGCTGCCCCAGAAGCGTATAGATGCTGAAATAGTTCAGACTGATTGTCCAAGGAAAAGCATCTCCTGATTAATCAAAAGGAAAGCAAAAACAAAAGTAAAATATGTATATAAAGGAATCATTCCAAATGTGGATTATTCTCACATAAAACTGAAATATTTCTGGATTATTCCTTTACAAAACTAATAAAAGTCTAGTTCTAGTATTTAGTAATACTATTCAAGAGCACATTCTATGTTATGTAACACAGAGGTGCTACATTTTAATTTCAATTTTAATCATTGTATGATATTATATACATCATACAATGCACACATCATGAATATGCACAATTATATTCTTTGCATCTAACTACACTGCATTGTTGTTGCTGTTGAGTTTAATATTGCCAAAACTGAGCAATTTTAAATTACTTTTTCACTGGGAGATTTAGACCTAATTTATATAAGAGGTTTAATATTAATTTGGATTTCTTGATCATGCCCTTTGATGTTTATCTTTTGCTAGAAGAGACAGTGGGACAGTGAGACATTACTGGGATTCAGAAATATTAAAAATATCTTAAATGTTACTTTGAGTAATAATTTACTAAGGTAACAATGTAGTCACCAGCTTTCATGTAAAAGAAATAAAAGAAAAAAGCAATTTCTTTCATTTTCCTAATGCTCTTTTGTTTAACTATGGGAAGTGTGTAAGTGGGTGTGTTTTAAGGACAGCAATTATGTTCATAAGACTCTAAGAGGAAGCATGAAAATCTGGGAGAAGGATAATTCAATTCTGCTCAGGAGATCTCTGATATGATGACTCTTGGCTTGTATATGTGGGAGCAAAAGATGCTTAGATAAAAGATGCATTTTGTTTTGAATAAATTTCCCAGTTAGGAAATTGATGCAAATGCAATGAACAAAATACTATGATTGTTATTATTGCTGTATCTCTATTACTAAATAAATTAATGAATGAAACAGAACTAAATTCTTTTACCTACTTAATAAGACTGAAGGCTATTTTCTAGATAGATAGTAGTGGAGTCTTTGAGCTCTCTGAACGTGGTTTATTTATTTATTTAATCAAATTTTTATACCGCCCTATCTCCCGAAGGACTCAGGGCGGTTTACAGCCCGATAAAAATACAAATATAATACAAGATAAAACACTAAATTAAAAAACTTATTTAAATAGGCCAAAATTTGTTTTCTTGCAGGCATTTCATTACTCAACTAGGGAACATCATCAATGCAACCAAAACAATGAAGCTCAGAGAGCACCAAGGACTCCACAGTTCAATTCTGAGCTACACAGAGCTCTTCTATTGATAGATAGTAGTATTTTACAAATTCTTACTTGACAAATGCCACCATCTTATAGTAAAGCCACAAGCAGAACTCTGGAATAGGGCATAGAAGAATCTTGACTAGATGAGTCAAGTCCTTATTAGTGATCAAGAAATTCACTAACACAATCTTCAAAATACGGTTTTCTCTCTGGCAGCCAGTTAATCTGCCTTTGAATGATCAACAAATCAGACAAAAATAAAACTTCCCTGAATCTAATCACAGCTGCACAAATATTAAGTTCTTTGTGAGACCATGAAACTACCTTTGAGTCTTGATTTAGTTGCCTCTTTCTTGGCATTCCCTGTTGCCTTTCTTAGCCTTATTTCGCTTCATGTCTTATACCAGTGATTCCTAAACTGTTTGAATAATTAATCTTTTTCCCAGTCTCAATTAATCTCCACAAAACAAACTTTGAGATGTTGTGCAAGTTTCTCAGCAGCAGCAGTCCCAAACTGGATTCTCAATACAGTTACATGTAGAAAATCGCATTCACATAGCACACTAGTACAGAGGTCTCCAACCTTGGCAACTTTAAAATTGCACTAGTAGACCTGGCAAGAATTCTGGCTATCTACTGCTGAAAAAGGCTTAATTTTTATTGGACTAAACAGGAGTAATAACAAATGCAATATTTTGTAACACCAATACAGAAAAGTGTGTTATGAGGGGATGTTGTAGAGTGTTATCTGTTGTACATCCCATTTTTTAAATGCACATTCCGTGGAAGCCAAGCTCATGCCAACAATATCTGTATATAACTCTTTAACTATATTCTGCTACACCTTGTAAAAATTGTCCCTTCCTATTGTGTTTCTGTGGCTATTCCTTTTTTAACGGTTAAAGCATTGTTTATTTTCATTTCATTTTATTTTTCTGCCTTATTTATTTTAAGGATTTTAGCTTAGTTTGATATTTTGGGATAAAAGCTGACTATAATATTCTAATAAAGAAATACACTGCAATAAAATTGTAACACACCCACCATTCACCGGGCTTGTACAATTATGTTACAGTATCCCAAATGATGCAGCAATTATTACTTTCTGCTAATGTTATCACACTATTTTCCTTCTGTCTATAAAAAATGTTCACAGAGGAAAAGCCAAAGCCAACAAAGATAAAGATCTCAGGAACGAACTTAGTAAAAACCAAATTGACTGAAGATAGAAACAGACATGGGAAAACCAGGGAAATCTTCCAAAAAATCTCAAGGAAGGAAGTTCCAATCTCAAACTGATATGATAATGTATGTCAATGGACAAACAATAATTGACTAAAAGAAGATTCAATAAGCATTGAAGGAGAATACTGAAATTCTGTACAGTAGATATCAAATTGAAGACATATTTACAAGAAGATCTAGTACTAGAAATTGACATCAGAACAGCAATCCGCTCATTACCAAATTGGAAAGTTAGAGAAAATAATGAAATATCTACAAAAATAAGGCAATTAACAAAAGAATAATCAGTAGGGATAAATGTTTTTAACTGTCATGTTGGAGAACACCATGGACAGTCAAGAAAATGAACAAATTGTTCATGAAGCAAATCCAGAGTTCTCAATGACTAGGCTTAAATTATCCTAATTTATATTAATTTTGTGAAAACATAGCTCTTCAAAGAAGACTATGAGAAAGGACAATGTCTATGAAGGAAAGATAGAAAAAGGAAGGATAACTAATTGGCCCATAATGTAGATGATCTCAATTATAATATATATGGGTATGCTGTCGGAATACCTGAAAAACCAAATTGGGGGCAGATTGCACTGGAGAAAATGTATTTATGTGTTTGTTAAGAATTAAACTGATTTGATGGCACAAAGGGTCTTTAAACCCACTAATGAGAGTTAATTTACAGAGGCCTACACTATCTAACCTATGTTACAAGATTAGAACTTCCAAGGCACAAGCAGGTACCAAAATTGCCGGTTTAGTATTTATTTAGCACAACAGCTCAAGACAAACATGGCTAGGCAATATACTTTTTGAATTCAAACTGTAAGTACAAACACAACAACAATGGATAAACTCCTGCAAAACTAAGATTTAGTATTATAGAAAAATAATTGCAAAAAGAATTGGGCAAGTCTTAGAATGCACCTGAAATAATATCAAAACTTTTAATAAGTCTAATTACTTAGTGATCCCAGAAATCTGAATGTAAAATTTCCTGAATCCTAGGAAACTATCACTTCATATAATCGGAAGCGGACCCTGTTTTCTTTTCTTTTCTCTAGGAAGACTCCATGAGAGTCAGTCTTAAAGGACTGGTTAGTTAACCTCAGAAGGAGGAGGAGATTGTCTTTACATAATAACACAGGCAAATATTATTCTTGGGTTTCCTTACTAGAGGTATTAGGTTACATTTAACTAGGTATGCATGTTTTTTATTCCATGGGGATCACTGGGGTTTAGCTGGAGATGAAAACATTTGTTGTTCACAAACATAGTCAAATATGATCCATCCATAAAATATTAGGCTTAAACTATGAGTAGGGGAAAAAAATACCATGTTGATGTCATAATGGTCACAGCAGACTTTCACTCCAGTTTAATTGCTGGGAATGTTTCATTTGAAATTCAATGGCAAATACAGTTATTTTCCAACTGTTTTGTTATTTATTTATTGGATTTATAGCCCATCTTTCACCTCAAGCAAATATTCAACATGGTTAATGATATTTTAAAAAGATATATTAGGACATGTTATATGATCTGTTCAAGTGTGTATTAAAATTTTAAATTTATAAAATGAGAAATTTGATTTTCTTCAACAATAATCCAACATATCAATCAGATTAAAAGGAATGCTTTCAACTGAATTTTCCTACGTAGGAATGGTCAGTGAATATAATAGAACTTGCTAAGATGGACAAATTAATCTATTTGATTACAGAAAAGACAATTATGTATGTTTACTGATGAGTGGAAACCCCCTATGGAATTTTTAGCATAAAACGGGGAAAAAATGAACCTATGGTTTTAATGATTTTTAGGATAGATTACAGAAAAAAGAGACACGATGTAATTTTAGAGAAAAAGGTAAATTAAAATTATAACTGCTTTAAAGAAGGGTGGAAGTCACTTCTTTATATATCATCAATATGCATCAATTTTACTCCTGTTTTTAAATTTTCAATAAAATTGTATTTTAAAAAAGATACGTTAGAATATGTGATGTGATATGTTGAAGTGTATCTCAAAATTTTAAATTTACAAAAAGAGGCACTATTAACAGTGTTTAGTCTAACTTTGTTCACTGTAATCTGGTATTCCGTAACATTTCTGTAATGTAGTAATGTATTGTTAATAGAATTTAGTTTCAGAGCAGAGGGAGTTAGTATGAAAAATATGAAATATGCTAGTCAAATTTCACCTCATGTATAGTGGCTACTGCAAGCACATTAAAATAAAGGCATTGATTTCATGAAGATATCTGGGTTTAATTCTTGGAGTGGGGGGTTCCTTAAATGTTCCCTGAGCATGGTTGTTTTCTTAGACGTTTCATTACCAAAGTGCTGAACTGGTAGTGGAAATTTTGAGTAGTTTGGAAAACCGGTAAATACCACTCTGACTGGCCCCACCCCCATCTATTCTTTGCCTCCTGAGTCCCAGCTGATCAGGAGGGAATGGGGATTTTGCAGTAACCTTCCCCTGCCACGCCCACCAAGCCACACTATGCCCACCAAGCCACACCCACAGAACCAGTAGTAAAAAAAATTTGAATCCCACCACTGATTACCTAGTTTGAGTAATGAAACATCTGCAAGAAAAGAGCCAAGCTCAGAGAGCACCCATTTCAACCCCAAGCTACAAATATTTTCCTTTATTTAATTCTTGCGTCATGCAAAGAGCATTAAGAAAATGGTTAAAAAGCAAGTAATAAAAAATAGCTGATCAAGCATTTTAAAAAGAATGAAAAATTTTCAAAAGATTAAAGAAGAATGTTGATATCAAGCTACATAATTCATCTTAGAAAATAGTACCTCCTTATAACACTCGTTCTTTTGGAATTTGTTATGTCTTACCTTCTTCAAGTATTGGTCTTGGTACAACAAAGGGAATCTCTTGGAGGGGTTCCATGTACTTGTGCCCTGCACTCATAATCTTCAGAAGGGGTAAGCAAATAACTAGAGTTCCAGGCATGCTAGTCTGCCCATGATACCAACTACGGACAGTGCCAGGAATATCACCAGACACGATGGTACTGGGAGATGGCAGGCTGTCATTGGGAATGAACACGCAACATGACTGCATTTCCATCTGAAAGACAAGAACAGCCGTTTTTTAAAATAAAAATGCATAAGGATGAAAGGCAATATACTTACTTTGGCCCTAGATCTCGGGTTCATAGGAAAACAAGCATCAAAATTGGTTACTAAATATTTTTATGCTTAATTTTTTTAAAAAAATAACCACACCATGTGATCTGTATTTTTGTAGTGTGTGTGCATGTGTGTGTTTGTGTGTATGTATTACTCAGTCAATACCTAAGAAAAGTCTTACTAATTTATTCAGAAAACTGGCAGAAAAACATGCCTTTTCACACATTTTTCCCAAGGAAGATGATTGACTTGTAAAATATATTCACAGAAAATTTAACAAAAAAAATCCATTTGTAGTTTGTTAGCTTCTGATCTTGCTTCTTTTGGTGACAATTTTTCCATTTCTTTGAAGTTCATAGAGAATGACGTGTATTATAAAGACTGTATCATTCTTAAGAAATGCAGTTGAAATACCACCTTTGTTACATTGCCAAATATTCTCATTATTGCCAAAACCACATACAGCTAGCACTGTTTGTGTTCTGTAGCTATGTGCACATGGAATGTGATAACCAACATAATCTCCTGGGCAATTTAGCCTCATGTTTAGATTTAAAAAAACAATACCCCCTAAAACCAGAAAGCTTCCAGCTTTCCTCTTAACAGAAGAAAGAACTGAAAGGATCTGGGAAATCAACCTTCAGAGAAGAAAATGTGCATGCCATCTTTAAAAATGATATTTCCAGTGAGGAATCGACATATACACACATGTAGAATTCAAACAAAGTACCTGCTACAGTCTTAACAATTGTTGATGAGACAGACAAAATTCATAAAGAATAAGTTGATAACACACTCCTAAAAACCTTCTCTTGTCCTCATAAAGCTGATAACCCGAATGTAGAGGGCTGAGCACTAAACAATTTAAATATATGATAAATATGATCTAGATAATTTTATTTCATGTTTGTTTGACAAATTAATATATTACACATAAGTAAAAACTGAATAAAGAATTATAGATAATTTATATTACTATTTTTAGAAAGGAAAGCTGGTAGTATTTTTAACAAGAGAGTTGTAAGTGAGATGGACCAAATTTTTTAGCTTGATCCAAGTGCAAGGATTGATCTAGGCACTCTGAGGTGGTCAAAATCCATACTAGACTTGACAAGAGGAGTTTGTGGTACCTGATCTACAGCCAAAGTGTTTGTAGGATGTTCATAGGAGCCTCCCTATTAAGTGGGTAATTTGGTTAGAAGCAAAAAAATCCAATTCAGCTTAGTTTTCTCTATTAAATTCGCTATAATTTTTAGCAATAAGGTTGTTTTGTTAGCTTTTCTTCAAGTTTATGTATGAAAAAAAAAGAAAAAAATGAAATGCTAAATTGGAGTTTAAGATTAAATTGCATTAGATTGTGACATTTTTAGTAACATAAGTTCAGCTAAAGCTAAGGGATACTGCTCACTTCCTCTGATTTTACTTCTGTACATACTAGCAACTCTGTGATTCTAATATATGAAAATGCAGATGTTATGTTTTCACTCTCTTTTCCATTATATCATTAATAGTATTAGAATTCAGTAAGGAAAAAATGATGGAGTCATACTGAAATTCCCTCCAGGTGCTGGGTGGGAAACTTGATTTTCTTCAACGACAATCTATCAAATCAGTCACATAAAAAAAAAAGATGCTTTCAGTTGAGCTTTCCTATGTTGCCACTGGCTGGAACTTGACTCCTGCATGCGCTCAGGTTTTGTTATACTTCTCCAAATAGAAAAGTTCTAGAAAGGTATTAGTTATCCTATACGTATTTCCTTTAGTTATCCATAGGCTGCCATGGTCACAAGCTTTATTTGTCTTATAAGAGAAGAAACAATTCTGAGCCAGATGGATTATGAGCTGCTCCTGCACAGCAATTCTTGCATTCACATTATTTCCTTTTCTTTGGGCGTGGATATAGGGATGGATGAGAGTATTGCTGTCCTTGTTCTCAGATCACTGTTCAGAAGTCTAATTCTATTTCTTATCTGAAAACAACTCAAGAAGAAACCAGGAAAAGTAGGTATAGATGTTCAGAAGAAATCTACCCATAAAGCTGCTTACCTTGAGTAAGTTTAAAATCCTTTGATTAACTTAGATATTAACATGTAAAATAAGAATAGTATTTCAACTAGATGTTACTTCTACATTCTTATGAAATTATTGTCTGAAGATGAACTAGTTGCATATGCAATCCTCTAAAAGCATGAATATTTTATCGAGGTCACATATGATCAATATTTATTTATCGAGGTCACATATGATCCATTTTTTATGTACAAGACAATAACTTGCTTACATACCTACATGCATGTATAAAAATGTACATAAAACTTTCCTTTTACCATCACCGAATGCAGGTGAATTTTGGCATATAACAATAGCAGAGACAAAAAATGCAACTAAAAATCTTATAAGTTGTTGCATTAAATAATGAGAATGTGCCACTGATATTGATAGGTATAATGTTAAAATATCTTCAAATTCCTGTATCCTTAGACTTAAATTAGTGCGGCATAAGATTTTACACTTTGAAACCCACTATTAAACTACATGTTTAATAGTGTAAATTTAAGATAAAATGTGGCTATTATTTATATAACAATATAAATCTAAAACAGTAATTGTTACATTAATGTAAAGAACTGACAAATAAATGGAGAGAAAATGAAATAATTTCCCAGTAACAAATCGTCAAGATGAAGGTCAGATCCTGTTCAAGGAAACCATCTGGTTGAGATCCTCTAAGCCATACCATATACAAATGTGTTTTTTTTTAAAAAAACCTTCTATTCATTAATGCATCACAGCTGCACTAAGTGTTACTTTATTTTTCCATGGTAACATATTTTCTGTTTCAAGGATTGAATTTCAGTTTTGGTAGCAACCTGTACTTTTGCCAATACTGAACATAATTCCTTGTTTTTAACGTACAAGTGTTACAATTTCTTGAAATAGATTTTTCCCCTATCATGTAAAGATCATAATTTCTATGCAACAGTTTATAATGCAAGCCCAATAAACGATAGCAAAATTTATCACAAAATGAAAGTAAAACATCTTTTATTTGTCTTTTCATCAATAAGCACATTTTCTTAAAATTGTGCCAACTGTGCCATTAACAAAAATTTCAGAAAGAAGAAAGAGCATGTGTAGTAATAAGTAGACTAAATTGATCTTGAAAACTGTAGTATTAATGGAGTATTAAGTTATATTATAGCTGGTTTGGAGAAGTTGTCAACCCTTGACTTAAGGAGAAAATTAGCAGTCCCTTCCATTTACATGATCTTTAGGGCTTCATAAGATTTTGAACTATACTTGGAAATTTACAGGCAGTCAGCTACACAAACTAAATTCCCAAATGGTCTTCAAGGTCCATCTTAACAGCATTATGGGCCCTGGGAAAAGCAATGTACTTTGAAGCGGTATATAAGTCTAAGTGCTGCTGGTATTCTTCCATTAAATCATACAAACTGCTCGGAGCTGCTATAAATAAGCTTTTAAAAGCTTTATTACGGAAAGCTTGTACTCTAGCATTATTTTTGTTAAACCTGACTATATACAACAGAATATATAGGTATCTAACCCTATGCTTACTTACCTTGAAAAATTTAATTAATTTGGCTTCATCATTCCATGACAGTCTAATGAAATTTGGCTTCATTATTCCTCAATAAACTTAAAATGGAAACTTTTCATAGAAAATAATGGAATAATTTCAAAATAATGGAAGATTCTAAAAGTACATCAAAATATTCCTTTCTTTCATCTCCTATCCAAATTTCTTACCTGAAGGGTAAGGCACTTAACTGCATTCCATACCACACTAATAAATTCTTTCATTCTTTCTTCAGGACTTTTGCTGCACATTTCAGCTGAACTAAGCATGGCTTTCACGGGTACTGATAATGGTCGTGATTCTTTAAAAAAAAATAAGAAAGAAAGAAAAAAGAAAGACCAAATAGCTTGCTAAATGGAGTACATGTTACTAGATACCTAATAATCCCAGTAAAACTAAAATTAGTCCTAACTGAATCCTAGTTTTAGAATTCACCAGTACTAATAAGCTCCTTTGTGCTCCAAATTTAGAGCTTATAAATGTCCTTAAGTTCTAAAACTCTGTTTTCTTACTGCTCTTTTGATCATGATTTGCTTGGCTCACAGCCCATTCCTCATAAACTTACTTCATGAATGGAACATCTAAAGGGAGATCTTTCTCTGGCTTTTAGAAGAAAAATAGACCGGCAGTAGCAATTAAGACACAAAGACAAAGAAAGGAAAATAGTTACCTATCAGTATAGATTTGTGGTTATCCCTGAAAAAGACATTTCCTTAAACAAACAAACAAAAAAAAGAAATCTTATAATCTTAATCTTGGTAATTCATAAATATTTCTTCCACACATTGTGTCTTATAATGCTGAGAGGCCTTTATAGGTCTTAAGGAAGCAGAACTCCATTGTCCTTTACCAAAACTATTTTACTGGTTATATCAAGGGGCTAGTACTGCATAGTTCAAATACATTATCATTTTTAAGCGTGCTTACACTTCCTAATTATCTTCAATTTTGGATAGGTTGAACCCCCGACAAAGATGTCAGGTAGACCAGACTAAGAAAACAGGCACTTTGAAGATCTCTAAGCTACTTTTATTAGAACAACTAATAAATGCTAGCTAATAATAATAATGGAATCCTGCTAGCTTTCCTCCCTCTCATCTGAGATCTTTTTGCTAATTATTTTCTTGGGCTCAAGTTCTGTTTATCTGATCATTGCCTTGACCATTATCTTTCTTCTGTCCTTCAAGGCAATCCTTTTTATCCATTATAAACTGTGATCTTCTCTAATGTTTCCTTGCCTTTTTCTATGGAGTTATTTTCCAGTAAGGATCTGGCAACATGTGTTATGTGTCAAGAAAAATATAACACTCTAAGGGAGGGAGGAAGCATGAGAAAAAGACTCAAAGTAACTCTGCCGTCATTACATTAGATATACCTTGAATGGGAGAACTGCTTTGAGAGGCCTTCAAAGTTGATTGCAAGGCTGCCTATCCCAAGAAATCAGAACCACTTGGATTTCTAGAAAGATATTCATTATTGGTAGAACGCAGGAGCAGAATTTTAAAAACCCATCAAAGCAATTTTAACTTATATCTAGGTTTAACTTATATCTAGCTTAATTAAAATGGAGTTGCTCTGAGTCTCTTTCACATGCTTCTCTCCCTCGACTATCACTTCAGCAGTACCAACTTGATGTGATAATTACTTGTATGTATTTTTTTAAAAAGCTTAACTGGATGGTAATTAGAAAAAAAACTGAAGTGAAAAGTAAACTGAACAAACTTCTAGTAAATTTAACCTGGACTGGTTGAAGCCACGCAAATCATGACCAAAAGATCAGTAAGAGAAATTCTTATCATTTAAGTCATAAAATGATAATCATAAAAATTATATACATAATTTCAAACTGAATTAAAGCAGACCCACCTGTTACCGTTTTTGTTTTTATAGGACTACTGGCATATTCAGAAGCCTGATTGGATTGATGCTTAATCAATGGTGTGCTCCCAACTGACATCTCATCATCTTTTTTCCTTGTGACGGGTGTCCCGAGAGAAACAGATGCAGCCTATCACAATTAAAAAAGGAGAGAAAAAGAAACACAATGAGTACCGTATTTCCCTGAAAATAAGACCCTGTCTTATATTTTTTGAGCCCTGAAATAAGTGCTTGGCCTTATTGCCATATGCTCAAAAGCCCAGTTGGGCTTATTATCAGGGAATGTCTTATTTTGGGGAAAATAGGGTAATTCAGAATTCATAATCAACATGTAGGAAATGTTTTTTCATGTAACAGAACAGAATTTATTAATTTTTTATTAATAAATGGTTAATAAGATGGTTTAATTACAAAAATTAAAAAAGTATGCTAATCAATACAAGTTATAGTATTAAGCACTAGACCGGGGTAGTCAACCTTTTTATACCTACCGCCCACTTTTGTATCTCTGTTAGTAGTAAAATTTTCTAACTGCCCACCGGTTCCACAGTAATGTGCCATGTATCATCGTCTGCGTATGCCTCTCACGCATCATGGATTGGGTGGGGGAGGGCGCCAGCTACCAGCTCTGCTTGTCTGTTACAGCTGGGTGGTGTGGTGGGAGATGCGCGAGCTATTCTGGGATAATAATAATAATAACAACAGAGTTGGAAGGGACCTTGGAGGCCTTCTAGTCCAACCCTCTGCCCAGGCAGGAAACCCTACAACATCTCAGACAGATGGTTATCCAACATTTTCTTAAAAATTTCCAGTGTTGGAGCATTCACAACTTCTGCAGGCAAGTCGTTTCTCTTATTAATTGTTCTAACTGCCAGGAAATTTCTCCTTAGTTCTGAGTTGCTTCTTTCCTTGACCAGTTTCCACCCATTGCTTCTTGTTCTACCCTCAGGTGCTTTAGAGAACAGCCCGACTCCCTCTTCTTTGTGGCAACCCCTGATATATTGGAACACTGCTATTTATTTATTATTTATTTATTTATTATTTTGATTTATATACCACCCTTCTCCCTTCTTCTTCTTGTTGCTCTTCTCTGTACTCTTTCTAGAGTCTCAGCATCTTTTTTACATCGCGGCGACCAAAACTGAATGCAGTATTCCAAGTGTGGCCTTACCAAGGCATTATAAAGTGGCACTAACACTTCATGTGATCTTGATTCTATCCCTCCGTTTATGCAGCCCAGAACTGTGTTGGCTTTTTTTAGCAGCTGCTGCACACTGCTGGCTCATATCTAAATGGTTGTCCACTAGGACTCCAAGATCCCTCTTACAGGTACTACTATTGAGCAAGGTACCACATATATCGTACCTGTGCATTTTGGTTTTTTGGCCTAAATGTAGAACCTTACTTTTTTCACTGTTGAATTTCATTGTTAGATAGCACCCAATGTTCAAGTCTGTCAAGATCACTTGAGCCTATCTTCTGGAGTGTTGGCTCTTCCTGCCAGCTTGGTGTCATCTGCAAATTTGATGAGTTCCCCATCTATCCCCTCGTCCAAGTCATTGATGAAGATGTTGAAGAATACTGGGCCTAAAACAGAGCCTTGGGGTACTCCACTGCATACTTCCCTCCATGTGGATGTAGTTCCCTTGAGGACTACACGGTGAGTGTGGTTTGTCAGCCAGTTACAAATCCATCTGGTGGTGGTGCTGTCTAACCCACATTTTTCTACTTTATCTAGTAGTAGGTTATGGTCTACTTTATCAAATACTTCACTGAAGTCCAAGTAAATTATATCGACAGCATTCCTCTGGTCTCCTAATTTTGTCACTTTGTCAAAGAATGCAATAAGATTAGTCTGGCATGATCTGTTTTTGACAAACCCATGTTGGCTTTTGGTTATTACTTTGTTTGTTGCTAGGTGTTCGGTGATTCGTTGCTTGATTATCTTTTCCAGAATCTTCCCCAGTATTGAGGTCAGGCTGATAGGTCTGTAGTTTCCTGGATCTGTTTTTTTTTTTGTTTTGTTTTTTGAAGATGGGAACTACATCAGCTCTTTTCCAGTCCTTTGGCAGCTCCCCTGTGCTCCAGGATCTTTGAAAGATGTAGTTTAGTGGTTCTGAGATCTCGTCTGCCAGTTCCTTCAGAACCCTGGGGTGTAATCCATCCGGTCCTGGTGATTTGAACTCGTCTAGAGTAGACAGATGTTCACTTACCATTTTCTTCCTTATTTTAACTTGTGTTCCTAATCTGTTTTCTGTGGTGCTGTTTTTGATAGGTTGGATTGTTTTTTCCTTTTGTGTAAAGACAGATGCAAAATATGAGTTAAGTAGATCTGCTTTCTCCCTGTTGCTTGTCACCTTCTTGCCACTTTCTCCCAGCAATGGGCCAATTGCTTCCTTGACTTTTTTCTTGTTTTTAACATGTTGGAAGAAGCTTTTTTTGTTATTTTTTACTTTTGTTGCTAGCCTTTGTTTGTTGCTCCTCACTTCATCTTTATAGGCTCGGGCTATTTGCTGATATTTTGCCTTAGTTATTTGCCCCTCTTTCCACTTTTTATATTTGTCCTTTTTGTCTTTCAATTTGTCAGATAGTTCTTTATGCATCCATGCTGGTTTCTTTTGAGATTTATTATTTTTCTTCTTCAATGGTATTGTGCTAGTCTGCACTTTTATAATCTCACTTTTCAAAATTTCCCAAGCTTCTTGAGTTGTTTTCCCCTTGAGGATTCTCATCCATGGAATCCTTCTCAAACTCTCTCTAAGTTTATTGAAATTAGTTCTCTTAAAGTCCAAGACTCTAGTTTGACTTTGTTCTACTACTTGTATTTGCTTAATGTCGAATTCCAATATTGCGTGATCACTTGTCCCCAAGGTTCCTGTAGCTTCAACACCTTCTATAATTTCATCTCTGTTAGTGAGAATTAAGTCCAGTATGGCTGATCCCCTTGTTGCTTTCTCTATTTTTTGGGAAACAAAGTTGTCTGCTAGGTTTGTTAGGAACCTGTTGGATCTTCCACTTGGTGCAGAGTTTGTCTCCCAGTTGATGTCAGGGTAGTTAAAATCCCCCATGAGGATGAGGCTCTTTTGTTTGCGGTTGCACTATAGCTCCATTTAGTTTCACTTATGTAACGTGAACTAAACTTATGCACTGGTGATACAAATAGGATATTTTCAGAAATTTAAATTGTCATGGGGAATGTTACGAAAACTTAATGAAAATGTTTTTAAATATTGCTATGAATTTTTTTTTAAAAGTCAATTAAATTTAAAAAAGGAAAGTGCTTCAGTATCGGACAAAACCCCTACCGCTCACCATGAAAACTGGAACGCTCACTAGTGGGCAGTAGGGACCAGGTTGACTACCACTGCACTAGACCGATGCAGCGCTGAGCATATACATTTTAGTATGCAATTGTTTCATTTTTTTCTTGACAGTCACTGAAAGGTCACTTAAAAATAAAAAAGTGATAAAGTTTAAGCCTTTTTTTAAAAAAATGTGTTAATTAGTTTTTCAGTAGAATTGCAGGGCAAGCAAATTTAAATGCAGCCCTATCTTCCTCTTTTCACAGAGTTCATTGATAAATTACTAATGTTCCAATCCTCCTCCATGCCTGGGAACTGGATCAAAAAAAAATGGAAATGACTATTTACTCAGCAAATATTTCTATCAGCAGTACTCTTATCTGGTCAGATATATTGCACCAAACCCAGTTTTTCATACATGCAAAAACAGATCAAGACATAAAACAAACATAATGAAAAAAATTAATTTCTTCCTTAAAAAGTGAAGTACAGAATCAGATATAGCTTACAACAAAACACTGCAGAATGGACATCTGGAGTTCACTGTTCCAGTAGGTAAGTAATCTAGTGATAGTCGTCAAGACACTCCATTCAATTCATTATTGATTGATTTATTAAACTTCTGTGCACCCATCTCGCCATATTTTGGCTTTGAATTCTTCCCTTGTTTTCCTTTTTAAATTTACAGATTTCAACCAGAACCCACACTAGATTTTGATTCACTTTTCCTTCAGTCTCATGAATGTATGTATGAGACTGAAGGAAAAGTGAATCAAAATCTAGCATGGGTTCTGGTTGAAATCTGTAAATACATACATTCACCATGGAGTGGTTTGTTTTACCAAATGTTAATCCGATTCTTAATTACTTTAGTCTTATATTCCAATTTAGCTCTTTTGTGTTACTTCAGGAGGCTTTCCTTATGAAGTTCCATAAGCACAGTCTATTTTCTTTTCCAGACGTAATCATTCAGACTATATTTTTCTTCTTCCATAGTTTGTTTTACTTGCAATAGTCCTCTACCACCTAATTCTGAATACATATAATCTATGAATGTCACTTCTTAGGTGAAGTGCATGATTTATGATCATTAATTTTGTTGTTTTACTGATCAAGATTGTCCAATTTGGCTTGAATCCAATCAATTACTCCTGCAGTATATTTAATTACAGTGACTGCCCAAGCGTTTATTTTTTTAGCAATATTTCCATCATTTAGTTTAGTTTTTGTTTTAAAAAAAACTCAAATTGTTTGAAATAACTTAAACTATTTGTGTTTTAACTTGGCTGTGCAATTAATCAGAAGCTTCCATTAATTCTAAATATTTGTATCCTTCTTCAGGTGTCTGGTGTCTAATGACATTTCCATTCATTAGGTGCAACCCATTTTCTCCCATAATCTTACCTCCTTTTCATTGCCAAATTGCACATTTAACCTGTCCAAATTTCGTTCCTATATCTTTATTAAATATACAGATTATATCTAACAGAGACTCAATTTTAGATTCTGATTCAATATAGTTTTAGGTAATCTCTATAAAGAAAATGGTTTATTTGGGGAGTTTTGTTTGTGAATTGTTATAATTGATTCTGTTCAGAATACAGAATCACTGCTTGTACAAAGAGCAATGATGACAATGTGTTACTTTGAAATAGACCTGGTTTTATTCTTTCTTCTACCAAATTTCTCCCATATTCTTTAAGGGTGGTTTCCAATGAAGCAAATTACATCCAAAAATCTTTTAATATTTCAGTTTACTCCAAACATTTCCAAGTGTTTTTAAATCCAACTATGACAAATGATTTACAAGTCTTTGTATAAAATATTTAGGTCATTAAAAAATTCTTTTAAGCTTTTAATGATCATTTTTTCATTAAGTAGCTGATCTTATGCCACGTGAATATAGTAAGTCCCTTTTCATTCTGCTGGGGGAAAAATGCATTTTTTTCAAATTAGCACACATTAGTCTTGCTATAATTCCAGAAAACAACTTTGATTTTGTAGTAACCCTATGTGTTAGAGGTCCATAATTCTCAGTTTCCCTTGTTTTTCCATGGTAGAAATATTCTTCAAGATATCATCCAATATTACTATATTATTATTACTGTATCATTATTACAGTATATTAATAATATATCATTGTATCATTATTATAGTATATTAATAATAGTAACATTTTATATTATTATTATATAAACAAAAAAGTGAAAACACAACTGTTAGTTCTGTAGCAAGGGTTGGGCTTCATATGCATTCCGCTCTTCCTGAAAACCTAAGGCATTGTAATCTATCGGGGTAGTAAGATGGAAACTTTTTCAATGTGCAAATTTTGTAAATGGTCCCTAACAGTTTTTGGTATGGCACCCAGTGTATCAATAATCACTGGAGCTGTGATCGGTCTCATTCGAGACAATGATGAATCTGCATACAGATGGGAGGTTGAACGACTAGCCTCGTGGTGCGACCGGAACACTCTGGAACTGAACACACTTAAAACCTTAGAAATGGTGGTAGACTTTAGGAGAACCCTTCCATACTTCCACCTCTCACAATACTAGACAACACAGTATCAACAGCAATTTCAACAACAACAACTTCAAATTTCTAGGTTCTATTATATCGCAAGGTCTAAAATGGACAGCTAACATCAAAAACGTCATCAAAAAAGGACAACAAAGAATGTTCTTTCTTCGCCAACTCAGAAAGCTCAAACTGCCCAAGGAGCTGCTGATCCAGTTCTACAGAGGAATTATCGAGTCTGTCATCTGCACCTCTATTACTGTCTGGTTTGGTTCTGCAACCCAACAAGACAGACACAGACTTCAGAGGATAATTAGAACTGCAGAAAAAACAATTGCTACCAACCTGCCTTCCATGGAGGACCTGTATACTGCATGAGTCAAAAAGAGGGATATGAAAATATTTACAGATCCCTCACATCCTGGACATCAACTGTTTTAACTCCTACCCTCAAAACGACGCTATAGAGCACGGCACACCAGAACAACTAGACACAAGAACAGTTTTTTCCTGAATGCCATCACTCTGCTAAACAAATAATTCCATCAACACTGTCAAACTGTTTACTAAATCTGCACTACTATTAATCTTCTCATCGTTCCCATCACCCATCTCCTCCCACTTATGACTATAACTTTACGATTTATCCTTACGATTTATACTGATATTGTTTCCTGATTGCTTAATTGTAGCCTATGACTATCATTAAGTGTTAAGTGTTGTACCTTGATGAAGGTATCTTTTCTTTTATGTACACTAAGAGCATATGCACCAAGACAAATTCCTTGCGTGTCTAATCACACTTGGCCAATGAAAATTCTATTCTATTCTATTCAAAACTATTAGCTCTGTCTTGTTATCTGTGCAAATATACAAAATGCTACAGCAATTTAAATATAAAAATACACTAAAATACAAATGCATCCTCTTCTTTTTATTTCCTTCCTAAATGCAGAATCCTTCTTAAATGCAGAATCCAGACCCCAGATGCCCCATCTGTTCTCAACCCAATCATTCATATTTTATAATGGGATTTTCATGATTCTGGAAGAGAAAAGTGATCATGTTTCAAGAATCACAGAAGGAGAGGAATCTCAAGTCTAATTTTACATGTGATATTTCTTTATGCAATGAATGCAAAGAGGTTTTGTGTCAAAAAGATTTTTTCCTGAAAAAGAAAGATGTATAAATATAGAACACTATTCTTATTTTTAAGAACAATATTATCATGACAGAGACCAGATGGTTACAGTACAATAAATGCATTACTGCAGAAAACATAGAAAGCATTACGGAATATATTTCCAAACACTAGGAAAGAGCATTTATATTTCCAGAAGTCAATGTTATTTATGTTGTTGCAATCTGATCAGCTTTTGGACAGCTGCAAAAGCAATATTTACAACAACAACAACAATACCTCTGCTCAACAGTTGATACGCAGTTAAGGACTCCCATTTTGCCATTACCCATTGAAAAACATCAGCAGTTATTCTTAATCTTTCATTTTAAATTATTTCAATCTAAAATTATTAAAGATGTCCAATTATGTTTTAAAGAAAAACACACATTCATGTCACAGTAGCTTAAAACAAGGCAAACATACTGTGAATCAATTTAGCAATTAGAAAATCAGCACAGGATAATTCAAGACAAGATAACTCAATTACATAAGTCGCTTGTTCACTTGTACAGCAGTTCTTAAACAAATTGGTAATTTGGGAAAATGCTAGGAATAACAAAGCAATTTGCTTTGCTGAGATGCTTTTGTAAAACAATATAATCTCTCTCTCTCTCTCTCTCTCTCTCTCTCTCTCTCTCTCCCTCCCTCCCTCTCTCTCTCAAAATGTAATAAACCATATAATTTTTAAATTGTGTGAATTGTATGCAGAGTTAGACATACACATATCAGATTAAAAGACCAAACTCTAATATTTTTAGCCATTTTAGAGATGAAACCGTCTAGATAAACAAATTATTGAAGGGGATATAAATCACTGACTTCTTTGCGGAAAAGTGTCCGATATAAATTAAGTAAATATTTCTTTACCATCTTTCATAATTTATTGTGTGGGTTGAAGTAACTTCAATATTATTTATAATTCCCTTAATTTCAATCAAATAGTTTTTTTATAATTTTTATATACTTATATAGTCATCCTCAAAAACATGGAAAACAGAACTAAAGGAAAAATTTGAAGTCCAATAAGAATATATCTGTAAGAAATAAAGAGGACGATGAATGAATTATCTGAAAGAAATTATGTTTGTTTGTTTGTCTTGTATGCCACCTATCTTGCCTAGAGGTAACTAGGATTAGCATATAAGCAAGATACAAAAGAAATACCCACTGTAAATGTTTTGCTTTAGCTTTTACTTTTTATGGTAACTTACAACAGCAATACTAATTCTCATCCTAGAGTTAAGTATTCAGTTGATCACTAGCTCCAGAGCAGATAAATCACTCACTGTTAGCAAAGATATGGACAACGCAGCCAACTTTTCATGCTCTTTCCAAAAGGATTCTTACATGCTACAAGAAATCTTTATTCTCATCTTGTGGGAATCAGGGAGTGGAACAAAATCCTATTGCAAAATTAGGTCTGCATTTCTAAAAACCTCTTAATCAAAAAGACAATAATGTATAAGAACCTCTAAAACACGAAGAAAACAGGTGAAAAAAATGAAAAGTATCAGAGACTGATAGGAAATAGGTTAAGATGTAAAATATTCCACTACAAAACGTGATAAATCTTTTCTAAGGAATCAATAGACCTTCTATGAGATGGGAATGTCTCTGTGAAGCAGGGACCAAAAAAACCCCAACCCTCATTTTCCCAGTATCTACAATGAATTGATCAAAGGGTACCATCTAGTATGTTCCAAAATCTCTTCAAGCTTTTCTAAAATACCATGTAAGTCTCAAATTACTTATATTTTGAAAACCTGGCTCTGACGATTGGTCTGGGCCTTGATGGGGTTGTTCCACATTGGAGGTGGTTAGTGGACTAGGAAAAGGATCCCAACTCCACTTCCTAGTTTATTTCATTTTTGTTAGCTTTTAATATTTAAAGTTTTAATGATTGTAAAACTTGTAAAACTTTGTATTTTTGCTTTTATGATGATGTAAGCCACCCAGTCACCTGATCATTTATTAATTTATATGAGCAGCATATAAATTAGCCACCATTAATTACAGGATCTTAAATGATTCCATTTATGTTCATGATGAGAGATCATCTAAACACCTTTCTCTACAGAAATACCTTCCACATGATTCTTCGAAGAAAAAGGCATGGCTAAACTGTGAATAAATATCGTAAATAAAGAGTAACTAGGCCATTATACTACTATTTGTAGATTAGCATTATAAAGTTTCAGGACACTTTTTAAAAAAGGAAATAAATACCATATTTTATTATTACCCAATAAAGAGGGTCAGAAGACATTATGTAAATTTATGCAGGCATTCAAAAGTCTTGCCATGGGTTTTACATTGTTTTTCAGTGAATGTCAACATTGTTCACCATTCGAAATGAAAAGAAACGTTTAGACGCATGCAGAAGCCAACTGCAAATATAAGAAAACATCCTCTTTTGCCCCTATAGCACTAACCACATAGTCATAACAGGAACTACATAGGTCTTTACCCAAATAAGTAACAGCCGCCATAACCCACCCTGGATTTTCTGTGTAGTAGGAAAAGCACAAATGTAGTGCATTATGCTATGTTTTTAAAATGCATTTTAAACTCACATTACATTAAAAATGCATAGCCAGCCCTCTCCTTCAGCATTCCATGTTTATAACAAGCTTTGAATAGGAGAAAAGCACTGCTTTAACTTTAACTTTACCCAAATCTGTAAGAGTAAAGACAATAGCTTAACAACATTACTTAAAACTTTAAATCTCATTGATAAAGGAAATAGTTAAAACAGTAAGTAGCAATTTTTAAATTAAAAATGATCAAAAGTCGGCCACAAAATTATATATGCTAAAGATCTCTCTCCCAAAACTTTGTAAGAATTTTTCTGGCAAATCTACCAAACATAGATATGGAGTGTCTGATACAGAAGGTAACTTTAGTGTATGATACAGAAGTGAATGATACAGAAGGTAACTTTACTTTAAGTAATACAAAAACTGATATTTTTAGAATTATTTTCAAGCAACTATGGTACCTGCTTTACAATTTGTTCCATGGACTTCTTTTGGAACTATTTAAAAAAAACGCGAGCTCATCAGAACCATATTCTAAGAAATGTATCGTACATTAAAATTGAATGGATTCTAGCTAGTTTTACAGGCTTTACAAGCTTTTCATCATTTCTTTACAGTATTATTTTCCAAACTTTCCAAGTTAAAGGGCTCTTGAGATATGTTACTAAAAAAAAGGAAAGTCTAGTTGTATGCTTCTATCTCCAGTCATAGTTTTCTTTCAATCAAAGACTATTATTCAAGTTGTGTCTACTTATAACCAGCAAGTCAGTTCCCTACTTTTTAATATTATTGATGCTCACAAATATGATGCTAGAATATATAAATCTGCTAGTTACTAATTACTTAATAACTGAACCTTTTCAGCAGATTTGTATTTTAGATCTCTGGATTTTCTCAATTTGATTGTAAATACTGTATATATCTTGATGCCAAAACTGAGATGACATTGGGAGGTTTCAGATGTCAGAGCACTTTCCCTCATGTCTATTTTTTTCATCTATACTTCATGTTTAAATGTTAATTGCTTTGGCATTGAGATATAAAGATATAAAAATATATCTCAAAAACACCAACTTTCAGTATTATTTTATTATTTATTTACAAAGCCTTACATTTGATTAATAGATAATGCACTAAATTTAATTAATCTAAGAAACTGAAGAAGGATATAATGTTTTCACTTTCTCTATATTTTGCTGCATTATATTTCATCAAATTATAGAAGCAAGCTTTGACAGATGGCTACAAGAATCTTTCTCTAAAGAATTAATCTCTATTGTTTTAGAAATAACTATATCCCAAAAATACTGTGACTTATTTTAGCTTGTAGTTTTCTAACCAAATGATTAGAATATTTGTTGTTTCATTCACCTCCTCTCTGGGAATTCTTTTAATAGAAAATGGAATATCTATCTATCTATCTATCTATCTATCCATCCATCCATCCATCCATCCATCCATCCAAATATGGATGAGACAACAAACTGTCTAATACTTTTTTGAAACTATGCTTAAAAAAACACTGTGGCCATATGTATTCAAAAATATCAATATATAAATAATTCACTTTATAATATGTCTGGTTGTTACACACGCAATACAATATTTAACACAGTAGGTGTGTAAAATATGGCAATTATTCTTCTGAGAAACATAATAAATCAAGAACACATAAACAAAAAGCACTCAGCTCTCAGCTCCAGTATCTAAGTAGACCAGTTTCTCTTCCCTTCTCTTGTTCACCATTGGGAAGGATAGTCAGAATTATTCTGTAGACCTCTCAATACTCTGACCTCAATCCCATTCCACCCAGCCATTCATTTTATAGAACAGTGTTCCACAGCAGAAAAGAGCTTCTAAAGTAGTTTTGCAAAGAAGACAAACTTAAATTGAGATAGTTTTCTCCAAAACTATCAAAGCTATACCCGACTAGTTTCTGATTCTATTTTTTTTATCCATGCTTATAGCTAAGATTAAGTTATAGGCAATGTTTAGCTAAATGTCTCTAAGTTTCCTTTTTTAAAAATGTTTTTGTTAGTATCTTATTTGAAATCTTGTATTCATTTTAGTTTCAAGTAATGTTGCTTGTAAAATAAGTTGATTTAAATACTATCTTAAAGAACCCTAAAAATAATTAACAAGAAATTACAAAACAAAATCATTGTCAGATTAGACAAAACAGGAACAGGTTTTAAGATAAATATTACATACACATATGTGTATATGTGTACACATGCATGCATGCACACCTGCACCTGCACACACACTTTATTTGAGAGATATTGGGCCTATAGCAATTTATTTTCTTTCCATGCAAATGTTGTCAAATCGAATCTTTAAAACTATATTCAAGAGCATATTACAAAAATAGACTGAATCCCTCTGTCTTTGCACCTCAATTCAAAATATGAAATTATTTTACCTTCTTACAAATTGTATGCAATGTGTCATATGAACATTTTGTTCCAATTATGGAATAGACTCATTAGCTGGACCTATTAACTTTACAGGTAATTCTCAACTTTTTATCAGAATTGCAGTCAGAATTTTGGATGTTAAGCGATATGGTAGTTAAGCAAATCATCACATGACAGGACCCGATCTTGAGACCATTTTTACCATGGTCATTAGTGAATCTAATCTAAATCTAATCTAAAGCACCTGAGGGTAGAACAAGAAGCAATGGGTGGAAACTGATCAAAGAAAGAAGCAACTTAGAACTAAGGAGAAATTTCCTGACAGTTAGAACAATTAATAAGTGGAACGACTTGCCTGCAGAAGTTGTGAATGCTCCAACACTGGAAATTTTTAAGAAAATGTTGGATAACCATCTGACTGAGATGGTGTAGGGTTTCCTGCCTGGGCAGGGGGTTGGACTAGAAGGCCTCCAAGGTCCCTTCCAACTCTGTTGTTATGTTATGTTATGTTATGTTATGTTATGTTATGTTATGTTATGTTATGTTATGTTATGTTATGTTATGTTATGTTATGTTATGTTATGTTATGTATCACATGGAATTACACGGTTGTTAAGAGAATCTGCAAATATTGAAAGCAGGTTGGGTAGATGACAATTCTTGTGATGGTAAACTTCATAAATGCGAATTAGTTGCCAGGTGCCTGAATTATGATCACAAGATCATGTCAATGGTGCTACAGGCACAATTTCAAGGATGGGTTGTAAGATACTTTTTCCCATGTCAGCATAACTTCAAACCATTATTAAATGAATGGTCTTACTTACGACACAAATCAAATACTTTCTATAATACGTAAAAAAAGTGATAATGTGAGCATCTAATTTCTCCTAATTTATCTGATTTTTAATGTTTCAGTACTGTGCCTCTTGTTTGTATTGCATGTTGCCTTGGACCATAAATAAATATGCCAAAATGTCCTACCTGCTGCATCAATCTGCTGCTCCGTTTCTGAGGTTGGTACATGAGCCAAGTATATAAAACCGGATCAATATTAACTGTTAATCCCTGCATGCTGGCCAAAAGTACTGCTCCTACATAAGAACAATTACAAAACAAAAGCAATGAGATTAACACATCAATGCTGAAAACATTTGGAATATCTAATGCTATGTTTAGAGCTCAAGGCCAAACGTTCTTTTGAATGCAGCCTGGTTGCAAAGCTAGGAAACTATTTTACATGCTCTCAAGGCAATCAGGCCTACACAATATCTGAAGTGATTGTTTTATGTTTTCAAAATACATTAATGTATCTAGAAAAAGTGCTTCATAGTAATATAATATGAATCTAGAGGGGAAGGGAGAGAAGGGAAGGGAAGAGAATGCTACCCAAAGGTTTTATAAAAGTATAAGCTGTTTCTGTCAGGTAATATTCAAACATAATAAAATAACAAATGGGATTAGAATAGAATAGAATAGAATAGAATAGAATAGAATAGAATAGAATAGAATAGAATTTTTATTGGCCAAGTGTGACTGGACACACAAGGAATTTGTCTTGGTGCATATGCTCTCAGTGTACATAAAAGAATAAGGTCATCCTATTATTTTTTCAGCATTTACTTTCCTGTATTATTAATTGTTGATATTGAAGTTCCATGATTAAGGGGCTGGCACATTTTAATTTATTTTAAATTTTCCTAAAAGAGTATTTTTAACTTATTTTGACTTTTTTAATTTTAACTTTTTTTTAACCATTGCCCTACTTTTAAAGTTTTTGCACATTTTGCAAGGATAAAATGGAAATAAAAACATTAAGAATAAGAATTATATAAATAGAAATTATTTTAAAGTTTATTTCAGCACTTCTCAAAGCTGAAATGAGAAGCCAAGGTTTGGCACATCTCAACAGTGAAGACTACTCTAGAGACTACTTCAGAACACCAAAGCCACTTCATTGCTTTTATCCATGAGTTATATAAAGTTTCTTCACTTAGCAACCCAAACAAATCCAAGAGCTATCAACTCTGTAAATGCTGTACAGTGACCTGGAGAGTATCCAATCCTATGGAGACTTCTGCAATACCCTTTTATTGAACTAGATCTCTGCCAATCACAGTGAGCAGCAGAACTCGATTTGGTAGAATATAATTAAGGTACAATAGATAATAAATTTCATTTTTATATTTTTGTAACTTTTTCAGAATTATATGTTTTTCAGAAAAATCTTTTACAGTTTGAAAGATCCCTTTTTAAAACCAATGATAGGATACAAATCCAGAATATAATAATTGAGTTTAAACTATAGAAGTTGTTTCCAACATTGCTAAATTAGCAAATTTTTTTACTTAAACCTAGCTTCCAAAATATATAGTATTCAGCAGAAGGGCCCTCAGAAATGTTCATGGAAGTGTATATCAAAAGAGAAAAATGTAAGTTGTAGATTTTAGTGACATAGTAGGTATAAGTGTTTATATTTTCTACTGTCTTACTGTTGTTTTGAGCAACAATGTTTGTTAAAACCTTCGGATTTTTAAAAATGCAGATACATGGTTTTGTGAACATCTCTATTCATAGTTTCACATTCTTTCATATTTAATCTTTCATATGATCTGGAAGAGGGGGTCATGGATAAAATACTAGCCACATTGCCAGGCTTTCTAATCAAGAAATCAAATTCCCAACACAAAACAACATTTTAAAAGGTCTATGCTAGAAAAGGCAAACCAAATGACTACTCAAAGATTTTCCTTCCTCACGTAATACTTAAAACACCAAAACTCATCTACCATACATCTTAAAAGTTGCATGTTGATACTGTTGATAAAGCTAAAGGAAGATACTTTTTTTGGCACCATGTATTTTACAGTCTTTGAGTTTTAAGCAACTTCATAAATTAGATGAACTCTGGAGACTCAAATAAATTATCACCTTGAGTTTAATGATTTGACAATCTCATAATAAATAAATATTTATTATGTACAAATATGTACACTGAGAGCATATGCACCAAGACAAATTCCTTGTGTGTCCAATCACACTTGGCCAATAAAAAATTCTATTCTATTCTATTCTATTCTATTGTGGGATTTCTGATTAAAACTGATGAAGTCTTGGCTCATAACACACCAGATTTAACTGTGATTGAAAAGAAGAAAAAGTGGATAATTGATGGGGCAATACTAGGTGACAGCAGAATCAGAGAAGATCACAATTGACCATAGTAGACCCCATGGTTATCAGCACACTGAGTGCCACACCAAAAAATCTTGCATGCCACTTAGAAAATCTGTGCATTAGTAAAAATTTCCATTGTGAACTAGAAAAGGCCACACTACTTGGATTCTTATATTGCAACATCCTAGGTTCTTGGAAAGAACTTGATGCAGATGAAGGCCAATACCAGCTAAAGAACTGACAGCTGTGATTCCACATTTTTGTGTATATAATAATAATAATTTACAGCTTTACTTACCTGTAGTTCACATTTTACAACAATGCCTCTAATATTAAACAATAACATCTGCCTATCCCAGGTCTTTGGGAAATATTCAATAGGACAAAAAATGCCAAATCCAATCTAAACATCTGACTGACTGTGCAACACATTGATTAAAAAATTAGCTCCTAGCAGGAAAATTAAAAATTGACTGGTATTTAATTATATTTAATTATAGGTAAGGCATGTGCAATAATCAACATATGTGGTAAATTTCTAGTACTAACCTAGATATGCAATATTTCTATGAAGAACAATTTTTTTTACATGATAGTATTGAAACAAATTCGTTCTACAGGTAAGCATCCTGGTATCTAATGTATTTACTATCAGACATTAAACTGAGAAACATTCAAACTTGTCTCGTTTTACTTTTTACAATAAAAGAAAAGATATTGTCTTGATTTTTTTATCACCACAATTTATTCTATTCATATATTAAGTTATTGAAGTATATTGTGATCATTTCAGTTATAGCTTTAGCTGAAGATATAAAATATTGATACAATGGCCCAAAATAACACCCATGAATCTTTTTTACATCTTGAAAGAATTATATCAAAACTGGTTCTCCAGATTCAAATTTCTGATACCATACATGATAATATTTAATTATGGCACTCATATCTTACATTATGTTGCAATAATGTAACATAATGAGTTGTTCAAATGCATACATATATGCCATTTTGTATTGCTGTCAGACAGAAGAAAAACAGATGCAGCAATTAGATTTTTTTATATATGAAATAAATTTGTTAAACCTCAGCAGGGAGCAGATTCACCTTATGCACCTGCCTAAATCCAATGAAAAAGAGTTTTTTCTTTCCCCTAAACTGTTGCATTATTGTAACAGAATAGCCTATTTCCTTATTGCTGATAATTTTCCTCCAAAGATTACTCTCAAAGATTTCCTTGCAGAGATGGTAGTATCCCATATGTTTTAAACAAATATATGAATAAATTGCAAGCTTTGCTGCTCTTGGTGCTGGAGATAGCATTTGGAAGCTGCAGGTCCTCTTGGAAGCAGAAAACACACTGCTCCCTGCAGGAGGGTTAACTGCTGAATAAAACAAATTATTTTTGCTTGGGGCTGCAAAGGAAAGAAAAAATTCCGAACCCGGTTGGAAAAGTTGGGGTCTACACACTTCAGCAGTTCAGGATCAACAATAAGCATAAACATTCAACTTTCGGCAGATCCCTATTATGTTTAAAATAAATTTTGGCAGGGTAAGTGAATGAATAATAACATCAACAAAATATAGACTTTTAGGCTTCAGATAAAATATAAAAATTAAAGACGCGCCCAAGTTTTCAACACCACAGAATACATACATACATAACAAACTATTTTTTTCTGCTGAAGTGACCTGCAGCTGAAATGATTTAGAGGACAGAGTTGGAAAGGAGAAACAGGAGCATAATATTTTTGCAGAATCTATATGGATCAAACAATATAAAAGCAAATATTATTTGAAAGTCTCTATTGGGTATGAATGGGAATTTCCCTCCTCACATGAAGAATACTATTCGCAATTGTTATTTGGAGATATATTAGAACAGGGGTCTCCAACCTTGGCAACTTTAAGACTTGTGGACTTCAACTCCCAGAGTTCCTCAGCTAGCAAAGATAGCTGAGGAACTCTAGAAGTTGAAGTCCACAAGTCTTAAAGTTGCCAAGGTTGGAGACCCCTGTATTAGAAGACACAATATATTTATTGCCTATAATACACCTAAGAAGGGAAAGAGAGCAATATCTTGGATGTCTGTCTTCATACTACACTTACGTTATCCTGAAATCTTCTAAACTTTTATTTATTTATTTATTATTATTTACATTTCTATACCGCCCTAATTAGTAAATATTCAAATCCATTTTATATTTTGGGAACCTAACTTTTAAAAAAACACAACCAATATATATAAAGGTAAAGGTTCCCCTCGCACATATGTGCTAGTCGTTCCTGACTCTAGGGGGCGGTGCTCATCTCCGTTTCAAAGCCAAAGAGCCAGCACTGTCCGAAGACATCTCCGTGGTCATATAGACGGCATGACTAAATGCCAAAAGCGCATGGAAGGCTGTTACCTTCCCACCAAAGGTGGTCCCTATTTTTCTACTTGCATTTTTTACGTGCTTTCGAACTGCTAGGTTGGCAGAAGCTGGGACAAATAACGGGAGCTCACCCAGTTATGCAGCACTAGGGATTCGAACCACTGAACTTCCAACCTTTTGATTGACAAGGTCAGCATCTTAGCCACTGAGATACTGCGTCTCAGAATATTATATTTATAATATAATGTAATGTAATGTAATATAAATTTAATTTATTAATTAATGAATTAGTTGTTGTTGTTGTTGTTGTTGTTGTTGTTGTTGTTGTTGTTATTATTATTATTATTATTATTATTATTATTATTATTATTGGATTTTTATACCACCCTTCTCCCGAAGGACTCAGGGCGGTTCACAGCCTAGATAAAACAGCAATAATGTACAAGTAAAACCATAGTTAAAAAACTTATTAAATATAGGCCAGATTAAAACATTTAACCATAAAAACCCCATAAAATTTGTATCAAATATTAAAAACTATTTAAAATTCCTATGCCAGTCCTGCACGCGTAAACAGATAAGTCTTCAACTCGCGGAGGAAGGTCCGAAGGTCAGGCAGTTGACGAAGTCCAGGGGGAAATTCATTCCAGAGGGTGGGAGCCCCCACAGAGAAGGCCCTTCCCCTGGGGGCCGCCAGCTGGCATTACTTGGCGGACGGCACCCTGAGAAGTCCCTCTCTGTGTGAGCGTACGGGTCGAATTATAATTATATAAATTTATTAAATTATTTATTATGTAATGATATTTATTTATTATATAAATTCATTATTTATTTATTAATAATAAATATAATATAATAAATAAATATAATATAATATTAATAAAGAATATTATAGAATATTTTTTATTGATCAAGTGTGATTGGACACACAAGGAATTTGTCTCCAGTGCATAAATTCTCAGTGTACATAGAAACAACAAAGTGATAAATCATAAGAATCAATCATAAAACACATGATACAAACAAAAAAGGGATAAATCGTAACATACCAATAGGACAAGGTAATAAGAATGATGAGAATGATAGTAGTAATACAGCCCTATTACATGGGTAAAAGGGTAATGTTGCCCTACCAAATGGGTAAATATAGCTCTACTACATAGGTAAATGGGTACCTATTACATGGGTAAATATCTTTAGGCAAAAGACAGTGCTGTGGGAAATAGGTGTTTAGCAAAGTGATGGAATGGGGGGGGAAATCTATCTTTGTGTCTAGTTGTTTTAGTATGCCTATAAAGGCATTCTGAGGGGAGGAGTTGAAACAGTACATGGAAGGGTTATGAAAATCGAAGTTATTGCAGTGAATCTGCAATGAATCAAAACTGTTAATATCTTAAACATTACTGAATGTATTTTCTCTCTTGGATTTCCACTGTTGTAAATATAAAAGAAAACCAATCAAAATTACAAGAAGCTCCACTTTCCACCATGGCTCCTTCAACAGATAAATCTAAATCAGCTGGGCTAGTATTTAGTTATTGCCAATGTGATTCTGGGAGTTTCATTCTCAATATACCTGGAGGACACTGGATTATCAAAAACTGACTGAAGCAAACCCAGATTATCTCAAGATGAATTGTGTAATTCAGTTGACAGAACTAAGGAAAACAACATAATGCGCCTAACATACACCCTGGATGGGAAGGAAAAACTTCAGTCTTATAACCCTCTTAAATGATAACAAATCAATTTCCCAAATCAAATTACAAGATGTGTCAGTTAGCTTGAAAATGGAATCTAAAGTGGCATAAGTGTTCTTAGAATCATATCAGTATATGGACTGCATATTGTTTAGAATGCAAAGGCAAAAAAAGTGCTCTTAAGCATGTAGGGGAACGTGCATGTAGGGGAGCTTCTGTGTAACTCTTTAATCCAAGTGTGTTTTTTCCTAGGATTATGGAGCAGCTGGGCGATACTAGAAAAAGGAACAGCTGCTTTGTGGAGTGGCCAACAGGAGCTATGTTTGTGCCCCTACATACTCCAAAGCATTATTTTGCTTTTGAATCCAAGGTGCTGGACAACCCTAGTAATGTATATACATGTCAGTGCATTTTATATAAAAACTGGAGGATAAGCAGACGTCTAAACAATGGAACAAATTTTGAACAGCAAAAATCCATCACCATTGAAGATCGTAAATGCAGAAAATACATACAAACTATTCTTCACGTTAAGGAAAGTGGATGTTAAAGATTATAGGTCTGATATATTGCCCACACAATTGAGAAGGGAGATTTTGCTCGGGAGAGAAAGACTGATTATATATATGCAGTTTTATTTGGTTAAGAACATAGTGCTGCTTCTTTGTTTGCGCCTGACTACAAAGACAAATTGCAGATTAACAGACTTCGAAATACATTTTGCTTTTCCCTTTGAGATGACATTTAGGAAGATGAAAGGAGCAAACTTCTTGTCCTTATGAAACAAACTAGAGTTGAGAAGGCACAGTGCGTATAACTCTGCACTTATACTTGTAAACATCCTTTCCACACATAGCCCTCTGGGATAACCAGATAATTCAGTGAATTAACTACTTGGAATGAATAAAGAATGCCGTTAACTTGGCATATATCTATTCTAACTGATTAAAACTAAGTGAAAGCTTTTCTTCCCTATTCCAGTTTTTGAAACGCAGGAGCATATATAATGTCATTAATATTTGTATTTCCTACAATGTACATTCTATTTAAAGACCATCCAATTTAAACCTACAAATCAATCTTGTGAATCCCAAGCAATACTGGAAACTGTTCAACTTATGTTTCTTGTTCAGATAATTTCAATAACCGTCAGCACTTTTCTTTTATAGATGCAGCTTCAAATATTCCTAAATATAAGAATAGTTGAGTCCTTCGGGAGAAGGGCGGTATACAAATTAAAATATTATTAATTATTATTATTATTATTATTATTATTATTATTATTATTATTATTATTATTATTATTATTGTTGTATTTTAGAATTGCAAAAGTTTAAAAAGCCATATTTAAATTAGCTTCAGATATCAGGAAAACAATACTGAATCTGTTGGATGACAAAGCTATATAAATATTATATTTAAACCTGTTTTTGAAAATACACCTTGACCCAGGGTTTACTAATCTTCTCAGAAAAGAAAGATGACAAGATTATTCAAGGGGATAAAGGAAGCAATTTTCAGGGACCAATTTTACCAGATTAGATTTGATTATGCTTTTCAAAATACATGCGCATCCACACACTGAAGAAAACAAGCATGTTTTTAAATAGCCATAATAATTGTATATTATGTGGGAGACCCAGCTTAAAGTATTATTTGATTCAATTATGCCTCGGCTGTGCAGCTATACTATGTCATTCTCCTATATTGTAGTCTCAAAAAACTTGGTCTACTCTGCCCAGGTACCACAGATGGAGGGTAACAGGATTTATAATTCCAAAATATCTGAAGAGTGTCTGGGGAGGGCTGCTATACAACAAGAATCTTTCGCTGTTCAAAATCCCGGAATGATTTATAAAATTCTTTAACTTTAAAAATTGCTACAAATGTTTGATTTTCAAGAAGTTTTCTTTGGGCAAATGTATTTGAGGGGGAGAGAGAAGGTAGGTCCCTTATCAGAAATAGAGTAATCTTCAATAGGTTTTCCCAAATCCTTTTGGAAATAGGAAACAAATAGTTGGGACTTTCCCTTTTTTAGAAATATAAATTCCAGACTTGAAATCAAAATGGTTTTCATCTCAGGCAAAACAAACAATTATGGAATATTCCTCATTCTGTCCATATGGGGGCAGTACAGTTTAAGAAAAATAGTATACTATATAAAGTGGCCTTAATTATTTGTTCGAAAGGTCTTTCTTGAATATTTTGAATGAATAAAACATATAGAGTTATTAATCAGAAAGAAACAAAAATAAAAACTTCAGGTTACAGCTTTCTGAACAGCACTCATTTAAAATGCAACTGAAGAGTCATATTTAAGACCACCCAGTGTTCAGTTATGTTTCTGGAATATGTAGAATTTTCTTCTCTATATTGGCAGTTTTACATCTCAGTTTCTAAGACTGAAGTTTTCTCTTAGTCTTGATAATATCCTGATGTAGTATGTTTCTGCTTTTTTCCACATTTTTGTTAAGCAATTCACAACTTCTAAAAGAAACCACCTAAAAGCAAAAACATTAAAGCATTTTTTAAACCGTCATCATTTTTTCCTATCTTCAATGTAACCAAAATTGGTCATGGAAATCTATAATCTCACATGTCCATGTCTTACCTAAATATTATTTTGAACTACCTAGTGGATCTCAATATATCAAAACTGATGGAGTGAATATAGTTCTGAATCAAAACAAGCCAATCAATGTTTTAAATATTTCAAATCAGGCTGACCAGATGTCTGTTAACAAGTAGAACAGAGACAACTTGCAATGGTAGAATGAAACCTGCAAAACTATTTTGCACTGAGATACACACACACACACAATGGTCTGGCAATTAGAATATGGGTATAAAAGAAGAAAACGTAATCTTGAAACATACTAAAGCTACATTACATAATCCTGTAATCCTGAACATGCTGAAGCTACGCTAACATAAAAACGATGGCATTTCTTGGGATAAAAATATCCAATGATCAAATTTATTTGAGCCCAGAAAGTTCAAATTTCTCCACTCGCAAGGGAAGAAGTAAAGAACTAGAACTCATCCACACAAATTAGTAAAAAACCGTTGGGCCAAAAATCTTGGCTCCTTTACAAGAAAAAAATGGGAACGATTTTTGCTCTTGATTCACAGAAGCATACTGTGATTAAATCACCACCTTACTTGGCCAAAGCTGACATGGATTTCTAGGACAGAGAAAGAAAGGGCTTTCTGTGTCAGGTTGTTAGCTCAAAGAACATACACAGAGCTGAAGAGGGTTAAATCTATGGAGCATATCTGTTGATTATGCTCATAGCTATTACACCAGCTGACTACCAGAAGGAACTGTAGAGCTCACTGCAGATGGAAGTAGATTAAAGACTGAAAAGAGATCAGTTTTCCTCATAATTTGGAACTAATAAGGAGTTTCCTCTATGGCAGATGGATTTTCTCTGCCTGGTGGAGTAGGACCTTAACAGTTGCAGTTAAATACCTGGTATAGTCACAGAAAGAGAAAGCTGACGATTATCTCATCTGCAATCGTGATACAATGTACTTAGAACGAAGCAGCTAATAAAAATAACTCGAACATTTCCACTTCAAAGCAATTAGGAACTATTATTGCAAGCTTTTCTTTAATTTGTTTACAATTATAAGTTGCAGAAAGTCAATGTACATACATACGTTTGCTTATATATCATAATTCTTTTGAACTGTCAGTTTCAAGGAGCCGTGGTGGCTCAGGCTGTAAAATAGCCTGTTATTAAAACACAGCTGCCTGCAATTACTGCAGGTTCTAGTCCCACCAGGTCCAAGGTTGACTCAGCCTTCCATCCTTTATAAGGTAGGTAAAATGAGGACCCAGATTGTTGGGGGGGGCAATAAGTTGACTTTGTAAATATACAAATAGAATGAGACTATTGCCTTACACACTGTAAGCCACCCTGAGTCTTCGGAGAAGGGCGGGATATAAATGTAAATAAAAAACAAAACAAAACATGAAGGCAAAACATAAATGTGTATGTTTATTTCTTAATCAAGATGTGTTTTTTTTTGGGGGGGGACTCTTGAACTGAACTGATGATTCAGTTTTTGCATTTATTGATAACAGTCCTGGGAAGTAATGTTTTCTTCCTTTCTGAAAATTTCCACTGTCCTGTTCAACTGCTATGTATTACAAATTTCTTGATGTGTAAGAAAAAAGGTTGCTGCTCTACCCAACTACCCCTGCTTAACTTTAAAACTGCAAGAAGACCTCCCTTACTGACTGCCTTGTTTAGCAACCATTCAAAGTTATGATGGTTTCAAAAAACAGCTTCATGACCAATTCTTGTATTTAAGGCTGTTGCAGTGTCCCATGGTCATGTGACTGTCATTCAGGAGTTTTGCAACTGGCTTGTGACAAGCAGACTTAATAGAGAACCTGAAAGTAAAATCGTAAATTATAGTCACATGATATTTTGCTTAGCAACTGAAGCCTCTGGTGGCTCAGACTGCTAAGACAGTCTGTTATTAACAGCAGCTTCTTGCAATTACTGCAGGTTCAAGTCCCACCAGGCCCAAGGTTGACTCAGCCTTCCATCCTTTATAAGGTAGGTAAAATGAGGACCCAGATTGTTGGGGGCAACAAGTTGACTTTGTATATAATATACAAATGGATGAAGACTATTGCTTGACATAGTGTAAGCCGCCCTGAGTCTTCGGAGAAGGGCGGGATATAAATGCAAATTTAAAAAAAAAGCAGAAGTGAGGTTGTAAGTTTGACTTGGCCACATGATTTCCACTTAACAATGCTTAATGATGGAGTTGCCAGTCCCAACTTTAATCACAAAACAAGGGCTAGTAAGAGACACTTTTCATGTACAGAACCCTAAGATACTTGTCAAGTACAAATCCAATTAAGAAATAAAATAATTTGTTCAGAAGTGAAAATGGGCCTCTGCATTTTATATATAGTTGCATTCTATTAATAATACAATGCTTTTTTAGTCAAACATTCCATTAAGTTATATTAAACTCATTGCCAATTAAGGAAATGGAGGATTTTTTTTTCTTTTTAAAAACCATTTCTAAGCAGAGGTTCTTCAAAGCTTTATCCCAAGGAAACACTAACAAGTTCAAGTCACTGTCTGTAAATCTAAGGGAAATTTGGTCTCCTTGAAATATACAAAGTTACATTGGTTACTGGATGTAATACTAATATGATTAAGTTTCTTAAGTAATTCTAATCGCCAGATGCATCACTACTCATAAATGAGCATGGTTATGCTTTTGAACTTCAAGAGATTTTAAGGAAACAAAGATATTCACTCAAAGGTCTTCATAAATGGAGCACCAAGAAACTCCTTTGAAGTTATTACTTAAGTGAAATGCATAGACAGTAAAAATGTTTATATATTGTTATATACACAGGAATCAAAGGTTTAATTAAAATATCTTTTTCATTAGTCGATAAAATCAATTAGATATTGCTAAAGCATCTTACTTCATTGATTGTTGCTTACTTCACCAAAAAATCGCTCCCTCCAAGCCAAAACCACTTGATTTTACAATTTTCAGCATCCACAGCCCTATGGTATTTCAGAGGTTGGGCAACAGCCAAAGAACATACTTCCCACTGCTTTCTCTGCAGCTTCTGTGTAAACATGTTCCTCCTCTAATATGACCTTTTGTCTCTTCACCCAACCACAATTCACTACTACACTCTATTCAGCATCTATGCAAAACATCCTTGGCTGGTTTTGTGAGGCTCAACCACAAACATTTCCTTTATTTATTGTATCAAAGGCAGATGGCAAGTCAATAAATGCTACATAATAAGCACTTTGTGGGTCTGTTCATTGATTTGTGAATCAGATATTGTAAAGTGAAACACTGATCTATAGTACTGTGCTCCTTTCTGAAGCCTGCCTGTTCTGCTATATTCTGCCTAGTGTCTGCCCAATCAATCTGTTTAAAAGATACCTTATATACAGCTTATAAACTATGTCAATGGAATTTATTGGGGAAAAGTTAGTGGGGATTGAGGCGTTTCCCTTTTTAAATATTGGAATTGCTACACTGTCTTTCCAAGCTACAACAATTTGTCCAGTGGCATTGATGAATTCAACAAAGAGGCAAGCACAGGAGCCCGTCAATCAGGAAATGCCTTAAAAATGTCTGGTGATTACATATCCCTCTCCTGGGGCTTTTCCAGCTATCTGTTGTAAAATTATTCTTTTCACTTCTGCAGCAGTTAGTGAGGGCCATTTCAGTCATTAATATTTTAATAAATCTGTACCCACTGACTATTGGTTTGATATTCTAATATCATCAAATTTATTTTTAAAATAAGCTATCCAAATTCCAGATAAAATCTATGCTGTTGTATTATTACTTTTATTTCTCTCTGGTCTTGGGAAATTAGTTCCCAGAATTTTGTATCTTTATTTTGCAAACATGACAGTTTTCATTTTTGTCACTGACTTTTATAATAACCTTATTTGCTCTTCTTTATCAGTGCTTGACATTTTCAGAATTTACCCTTCATTACATTTACCCTGTCAAATGATTTTTCCATCTTAATTTAACTGATTAGACCAGCCAGTGCATTTATTTCATGTCTACATTAGTGGTTAAACCACAAAATTTTAGTTCCATTCATTTTCCTGTGCGTGGTTTACACATCAGAGGTTTAAGATTGCCAACCACATCCTCATATATAATATCTGAATTTTCTGTTTTTTGAATAAGTGTAATCCTCTATTGTAGCATTGTTGGACTTCATAGCACAGATCTTACAACTTTAGCCAAAGGGGAGAAGAGATCTCTCCCGCATACAATACTACTATATACGACAAAGCTTCAATACTGCTCTAAGGTCATCCTGATTATTTTTTGGACCACACCAAGTTTTGTTGGAGAAAACTAAATCAAAATAAGAATTCTTCTTTATTACTGTTAACATTTTGTAATATTCAAGGACCACTTGGTATAATGAACAATTTTGCTTTCTTTTATCTGAAAGACATTTGAAGGTACATTTTTACCATAACTCACCATCCTTAGCATCCTTTAACAATCTCAGCTTAATCTGAACTTTAACCTTTTTTACACCATCCATGCAATCTGTTTCCGTTTGGTCTTCCTTGGTGATCTGTTTTCCTTACTATCTTCTATATATGTTATTTTGAAATTATCTTTTTTCAGGTGCTCGCTAAGCTTTAAGTGGAGCTACATTAGATCTATTCTCCTTGCAGTGTTAACTTTTTATATTGCTTTTTTTAGGAACACCTATTTATGCATGTTTCCTTTTTCCACTATATTTTTCTGCTATGGAATCCTACTTATCATTGATCTGATTTACTAAAATCTGCTTTATTAAAAGATATGCATGGTAGAATATATGTATCAACTACATTCAGTTTCCATTAATATCAAAAATTCCAGCTTTATATTGCATCTGTCCTAATGTTACTGCTACTTCATCAACAAATCTCTTTGGATTAGTACCAAGTGAAGGATAGCTGATTCTCCAGTGTCCTCTTCCATCGTCTGAAAGAAATAGTTGTCACCAAGCCAAATCAGCTGAGGCAGCAGCACAAAGCACCCTTCTGGTACAGGGAAGTAAATGTCTCATCTTAGAACTCAGAATTACTGATGAAGTAGAATAGAAGTTTAAGCCATGATGAATTCATATCAGACTGAGCTAGAAAACTACACTTCATATTTTTGCTGTTATAGATTTGTCTACAATCTGCCAATACATATTGTCTGTAAGGCAGTATAAATTATGTGTTATTAACGATAAGTAACCAGAAGGCTATATATTATGCAATTTAAGGCATTGAAGTGCTGTCAACAAAACAGTCAGACTAGCGAGTCCCAAGTTTCTCAGAAGATCAAAGGTAATCCATATTGTATTTAATCCATATTGTATTTAAACCAGATCCAGATTCACACTTTCGATTAGGTATTTGTGCGATCTCATGACTACTGCTCTTCCAGAGTAAGAATACTTTGTTACTAATATTTGTTTAATTAGGATAATTAATTACAGCTTAACTGAAGTTTTTTTTCATACTACAGACCTCACACAGATTTCAAAGGCAATGCTATAAGTTAATCTTTTTAAGTAAAAAATAAAAAAAACTGGCTTTAAGATGAAGTCAATAAATTTTCAATTAATAAAATGCTTACTTTGATGGCTGTTCAGTAATTCACTTTCTTACTAGTTCATAAATTTCTTAGTTCAACTTCTGGAATTTTAAGAATAGTACTTCTGCCATGGGAAAATTTGTCCTAAATCTGCTTTGCTGCCAATAAACCAGAAGAGTTAACTGGCTGATAATCCTCCCACACTACAATGTTTAGGTATCTGCAGTCAACCAGTGAAAGTTTAATTTGTTCCGCTAATGGCACAGAAAACTATTCAGAATTATTCACTATAAGTCTAACTTCGGCTCCTTTCTATCATATGTACAAACTTTAAATCATTCTGAGCTTGTTAACTCAAGCTGTTTTATCTTTCTTTTTGATCCAAAGCATAACAATATAACAAGAAGATAATCTGGATAGAATTGCATCTATGAGCAAAAAAAAAACAACCCCAATAAAATATGCAAAACCCATAGGACAAAAATAATATTTATTTCGACTCTAACATTCTTTATGTTTTTCATAGATTATTTTTAAATGTTGATCTTGAGCCAAACAAAATGTTAGCTATATCTTATAAGATCTAGGTGTATTTAAATAAATGTAGATGGCAAGAGTAAGAGTAAATTAAGCATGTACTTTGAATGTGATTCTTAGCATATCATCCCGTACAATCACTATACAATCATTGTTTCAATATTTTTACATGTCCAATTCACATTTTAAGGTTATTTCCTGTTGTTATTTATATACTTTACCACTGGAAGTAAAATTTAAAGAGATATAAATGATTCTTTGTTTTTGGTTTTTTTAAGTCATATAGTTCATTTTTAAAGCAGTGTTGCCAATAAAAACACTAAACACTTTAGCAAAGTTTGAACCGCATATTGATTTGAAGCTGGTTACTTTCCTTGTGGAAAGCCAGCAAGCTTAATTAATAAACACATCAAAACCAAGTTCACTTTTAGCATATGGATAATCCAGATGGCAGAATGAAAACTTTACCTTATGTGGGTCATCATTTGATTCTAGTTAAAGGAGAATGGGATTAAGCTGCTGGCAAAACAAACAAACAAATCCTTCTCCATGCTTTAGGATTTTGTCCCTCTTGCTTGTCAAAATATATAGACTGATTTATCTAGCCAAGTGCCAGGCCACATCAAATAAACTTCAGCACCTATAACTGCAGTGAAGGCATTTTCTTCATCAGAAACAGTGAAGGAGCAGCCAAAAGAACATCAACAGGAACAGATACAGTCAAAGTAGTAGATTTTTTTCTCTCCATCATTCATCTCTGTAAATATTCTGCACTATTTAAGTTAAATAATATTTAGTATATATTGTACATATATACAGTAAGTAAGTAACTGAATTTGTTTCTCCCCTCCCCATTTCCTCCCCAATTCTTTTATACATTCATTCATATATTCATTCACTTATATATTTTGTGTTTCCAAACCACCCAGCTTCTTCAAAGAGCAGCTCTGGATAGTATGTAATATAACTTGATATATAAAACAACATATAAAATTAACATTAAAACATTAAATTGACATAAATTTAAAACTTTTAGAATTATAATATTACGATATTTTAAAATTTCAGAAAGATAGAAAATTCCAAGATGGCTATTTAACATTAGTTAATATGGGGGCCTCTTATGGAGATGGGGGGCTCTTATGGAGACAGTCAGCTCCACCAGTGCATGGTCCTCTGTGCCCACTCTTGCAAGGCCACAGAGGCATATTTTGACTCTTTTTCGGCAGGCCAGGAAAGTGGGGGCTTGTCTCATCTCTGAGGGCAGGATGTTCCATAATGTGGGGGGAGCAACAGTAAAGGTTCTTTTCCAAGACTCTGTAATTGAAATTCCTTGATAGACGGGTTTGCAGCCTTCTCTGCCTGATTGAGTGGGATGGGCTGATGTGACAGGGCAAAACCAGTCCCATAGGTAGCCTGGCCCCATGCCATGTATATAGGTGATAAGTGACATCTTGCTTTGGACCCGAAAGCAAACTGGTTGTCAGCTTTGGAAGCCATACTAGGCTGGAAGCTTCTGTGCTGTCACTTTCTCGTGTGTGGGAAAGTAGGAGGGGGGGTTAGTAGAGGGGTTGTCTTTAGACATAATAACATTCTTCCTGTTGGTCAAGGTCAGGACACTCCTGCATCTGGAGAAGGAGTGGTTGGAGTGCTGTCTCGAGATGGGACGGTTTGCGATTGGAGCATGTGATCGACTGCAGAGTTAGGGGATGGTCTTGGGGGTTTTGTTGGGTTTTCCCAGATGTGGTTTACCTATCCTAGTAAATGGAACTCTGAAAGATGCTTGCTTCGGAGTTTTTATTGGAGTGGGGGGTTTTCTGGAACACTGACAATGGCATCCAGTCCAGTTCATGGAGCAAGGGCATCATATATGCTCTTCTTTGGGCACCCAATGTGGCTTACATGGCCACAGCTTTTCCCCATTAGATTGTATTTCTTACTATATCCACAAGCAAACTCTGAACATTTTCATCTTTTCACCTAGAAAATTTTTGAGGCAACAATATACTTATTCTATTAGGCCAGAGAAGGTGAGTTGAATTTGACTGGGTCTTTGTAACAGTTTCATTAACATCAAAAATAGTTTTAGCTCAAATTGGCACACATCTGTTGGATTGCGGAATTGCACTTTTTTGGCATACATGAAATTGCTCAAATGATCTGAATTTTTTAACGGGGGATTTTATTAATGTTGATCATATATTCCTTCCATATGAAATTATACACACCTCCTGAATATATGTATTAACAGCTGCACTGTCCTTCAATAGAACAGTGTAGTTCGTTTGCAACACATGTCTGCTGGGAAAGATGAGATCATACAAAATGCAAATTAAAAAAGGAAATAATAATGAACAATATTAAACCAAACATCACAAAATGTCATAATTTTGACTTTTTAATTCATGTACAGTATTTAGTTTGTTTTCTTTGTTGCTTTCATTATAAGAGTAATCCAATGAAATATTGTAATGTTACTTTTATAACAATACAAAAGTTAACTACAGAAAGATTCTAAAACAAAACTCAGTCACTATTTGGACAACTTCTAAGGAATATTTTTCCTGGTTCTGGTTTTTCATTAGTACAACTATGTTAACAGAGTCTCTTGATATCAAATACTCTGAGATTCTTGCTTAAAGAATATTTGTATATTAATTATATTGTTTTGGTTAAACGAATTTATTTGCCAAATAAACTGAGAAGCTCATTGTTGAATTCATATTTAATTTTTTGTCCAAATGTGTTGTTCTGGATATTATTCTGGATACGTTTATCAGAAGTGACATCTGTCACATTTATGTATAATTAGGTTCAAGTTAGTGAAGGAGTCACCTATATTTTTAAACAGTCACAAAGAAAGGACAATGAAATTCACACATTGGAAATAATGAATCTAGTAAGTAATTAATCTGAACACATCTTCCTGATGTTGAAAACTGCAGGCAACAGCTAGTAGCTGACTACCCACTGGAACATTTTCCAGCTGTTTCAAGCAAAGACTTTCAAAATACATGCATACATCCTATTTTCCCAGGATTTCAAAGTCCACATGCAGGCTGCTGTTCAGCTATTATAAATGAGTAATTCAAGTAGGGCATGACTGTGTCTTGCATTAACTTGATAAAGATGTTTCACTCCAAATGCATCAACGTTTCTGCTACGCTAACCCTTTTGAAGAGGGCAATTGCCTCTCGTTATATTTTAATAATAGCTAAAAATTGTAGAGAAGCATTGACTGAACCTCCATTATATACATTTTAAACGTAGGATGTAAAGCTAATTCTGATTGTTTCTTGAATTAACTTTTAACGTTTCTAAGAAACCCGAATTTCTTTTGAAAATATCAAATTTTCTAAATATCAAGTATTATAATTTTATGTATTAAAGGTCAGCTATTTTTTAGAACAAATCTGCATTTCACTCTAAACCATATATTTAACAAACCTTAAATAGTAATAGAATATTAGCTTTGCACTAGTTTTACAATATTTTAATAATTGTTTTATATTTTTAATGATCACTATTTTTATAACTTAATATATATTTTTATAACTGCTGATTCAGTTCTACAGAGGAATTATTGAGTCTGTCATTTGCACCTCTATAACTGTCTGGTTCGATTCTGCAACCCAACAAGAAAAACACAGACTTCAGAGGATAATTAGAACTGCAGAAAAAATAATTGCTACCAACCTGCCTTCCATTGAGGACCTGTATACTGCACGAATCAAGAAGAGGGCCGTGAAAATATTTACAGATCCCTCACATCCAGGACATAAACTGTTTCAACTCCTACCCTCAAAACGACGCTATAGAGCACTGCACACCAGAACAACTAGACACAAGAACAGTTTTTTCCCGAAGGCCATCACTCTGCTAAACAAATAATTCCATCAACACTGTCAAACTATTTACTGAATCTGCACTACTATTAATCTTCTCATAGTTCCCATCACCAATCTCTTTCCACTTATGACTGTATGACTGTAACTTTGTTGCTGGCAATCCTTATGATTTATATTGATATATTGACCATCAATTGTGTTGTAAATGTTGTACCTTGATGAACGTATATTTTCTTTTATGTACACTGAGAGCATATGCACCAGGACAAATTCCTTGTGTGTCCAATCACACTTGGCCAATAAAAAATTCTATTCTATTCTATTCTATATTGTTTTACTCAATTGTTGTATGCCACACAAAATCTCTCCTTGTGAAATATATGTAGATATAAATTTGATAGATAAATATTAAGCAATTTATGTATTTGTGTATTAAAATATTTACCGGCTTTTAGGTGCACAGAAGTTTCACATTTCCTTCTATTCATCTACTACCAAATCTTTAGCGCGAAAGGCATATAAATTTTTTATAATTCCAACAGGCCAGAAAATTTCCTTGTTTTCTCTATGGAAATAATCAGGTATCTATCATTCTGTAACAGCTGGAAACCAAATAATAGCTCATATAACTCTTACTACAACTGCTTAGATACCATTGTGTGTATAAACATATACTAAACTGCAGTAGTACCCTTATTTTCTAACAATTATTATCAAGCAAAACGAGACCAGAGAATTTGATAGTAATTTCCTCAACCATCTTTCAAAAGTTTTTCTCTTGTGTATATTTTACCACACAGCCTTCTGAAGAGCTTAAAAAAGAGCTGTCAAAATTGGTTGTATCTGGACTATAACTCATCATTACTGGCAAGATTCTGAAAGTCTTTTCCCACCAGCAAAACCTAAATCAGTTTTTTCTCAACCTTGGCAACTTCAAGATGGTTGGACTTCCACTTCCAGAATTCCCCAGCCAGCATGTTGGTTGTAAACAAAATGGATGTTAAAGATAAAAATTAAAATCAAGATAAAATTATTTCAGTTTTGAAAATACAGTGTTGAATTTAAGGCTCTACCCCATTTCAAGGAAGGGATTGATCTGTAAAGTCCAGTTTTCTTTTGCCCAGAGAAACAGTCCTATGCCACCCCTTAACCAAGGGATATTATACAGCAGGGATGTCAAACTTGATTTCATCGAGGGCAGCATCAGGGTTGTGTTTGACCTTGGGGGACCAGGGTAGGCATGATCAGCTCAATGTAACTCGTTTGGGGGTACCTGTGGTGGCCCGAGCACTCTGCAAGCAAAAACAGGCTCCTCAGTTTCAGCTGGGATATCCTCCTGCAACCCACTGCTAGCGAAAACAGAGTTGGAAGTGCCGCCCGCGGCCCTCGCGAGCTTCATTTTCAGCTGGGACGGCTCCGTTTTCACTGGCAGAGGCACCGCGGGCTGGTCCTTCACTATTTCCAGGACAGCCCTGCGGGCCAGATCTAAGCACCCATGGGCTGGATCCAGCCTCCGGGTCTTGAGTTTGACACCCTTGTTATACAGCATTTTATTGTGCATAGCAAAGGATGGGGGAAGAATTCCAAGACACTCTGTTATCAGTTCTAGGGTTGTACAACCCAGGCATGATAAAACCATGCCCTTCTACAAAAAAGGTTTATTTTTTTAATGTTGCAATACAAAAACAGACTTTCTTCTGCAGTAAACATTGGTTTCATATTTTTTCTCCTATATATTTATTTTTTTATCTTATCTTACCTATGTATCAACCTTTGAGTTTCTAATATACCTATTAATTGTTCCTGTTTTCAACCCTTAAACTAGCTTTTTCCGTTATACAATTATATTTTTTCTATTAGCTTTCCTTAATTTTCTCTTAAAGACATCAACAAAAATTTATTACACTCCCTTTCATACTGAATGCATCTTGTCTCTTTCTAATTCTAGCCTTCTCTCTCTCTCAGTGCTGGCCCAAGCTCTAAAGACCTGGCCCTCTGACTTTGCTCCCTTGGCACATCACAGCCCACAATCTTTGCTGCCAACAATCTCCAGGCATTTTTTGAGTCGAAAAAGAGTTGGGAGCTTCCATGATCCAAATATACAAAAGTTATTTCTACCTTAGATGTAGATGTAAATTCCAGGAAAGATTGACCACTTTATTGGCATTATCAATGAAAAGAAAATATCTTTTCTTAAGCCTGTTGGTTATGCTAGGGAAAACATACTGTTGCAGCCTGATGGGCTATGTTCTACTGTCTCTGCACCTGGGCCATCTCATTTGTTTTCTGCTGAAATAGTTTCTATCCTCCAATATCAAGATTCTCAGTTAAAGGCTTGGGTTTTTATTGAGATCAAAAAAACATAACTAAGCACGCCAACACAAAGCTATCTCTCTTCCTATGATTCTTGAGGCATAGTTGACACAGTGTTTATCTACTTCTTGATTGAGTCTGGCTAGATCTATTTCAATAAAATACTTCAAATGTCAGAGCTTTTACAAATTTGTCCTATAGAAATCTGATGCATCCCATATATAATTTCAGTTATAAACTTAACTAATTTACACAGCATCTCTTTTTCTTGTCCCCCAAGGACATCCATATATTCCATTACAAGAACTCCTAGGAAACAATCAGACAAGGAAGAAGCAGGAGCCCTCAAAGACTTAATACTAAGAGAAAAAAACTTAGGAAAGATCTGCCCTAATTAATCAAGTGGCTAAAAGTAGCGAGAGGACATTTGTACATTCAGACTTGCAAGTTTTGATTAATGTACCCTTACAATAAAATAAATTTAGCTCATCTAGTTATGTTTCTTGTCTGGTTTACTTGAAAAGGCTGGCAATTGCTTAGCAACACCAATCCCAGGAACCCCCTTTGCCACTGTTAAATAGACTCATGGGTCATTAAGCGAGAATCTCCTCACAACTTTTGTTGGCTTCCAACAAGCCAAGTCAATGAGGAAAGCAGAAGGAAGTTGCCAGTCTCAGCCACCTCACAAGAAGGCTGGGAGAGAGATATGTGAGACCTGCAGGGTGAGGAAGGGCACAAGCATCCAAATTATAATTATGTGACCGATGGCAGAAACTTTCAAGACCAGTTTTAAGTACCATTCATTCTACGTCATCATTGTTTCCAATGATAGCTGAATGAGTGATTGTTAACCAAGGACTACCTGTATATTGAAACCTAGAACTTTGTTCCTTCATTTTACGGTCTGATATCCTCTGAAGGGGATATTCCAACTTCCGAGCAGTGGCTTCATCAGGGAAGGAGACAGTGGCTTCATCAAGGAAGGAGAATGATATTGAAATTTCCTAATCATATCCAACAGACAAATGGAAGGGGAAGAATCAAGAGGAAGGACTAAAATACCAGTTCTTCTTGCAACTGGTCAGATTTGATGGGCAGCTATGATTTTGATGTAAAGAACCGAGACTCTTGTTGAATTTAACACAAAATTTATTTGATTATAAAAATGGCTGTAGACACATGTGGTAATTAGGTGTTATAAAGGGACGCTGTTTTTGGAAATATTCTAAAAACAGGACCAATCATCATGGAATAACTACTAAATGCTATCTACGATGGTGAGTAGGATGGATAGCAATTACTACTTGCTCAGTCTCAAACATTATACAGGGCCGGGATAGCTCAGGCAATAGAGAAGCCTGTTATTAGAACACAAAGCCTGCAATTACTGTAGGTTCGAGCCCAGCCCAAGGTTGACTCAGCCTTCCACCCTTTATAAGGTAGGTAAAATGAGGACCCAGATTGTTGGCGGGGCAATAAGTTGACTTTGTAAAAAATATACAAATAGAATGAGACTATTGCCTTATACATTGTAAGCCGCCCTGAGTCTTCGGAGAAGGGCGGGGTATAAATGTAAACAAAAAAAAAACAAAAAAAAATTATGCAGGACAAAGTGGATCAAAGCAATCTATTCTAGTTGCATCTGGATCAAGCACGCGGAATTTAGTACCCATATTCTGAAGAGCAAGAGAAGGTTTTTTAAAGTGGAGTCTTAGATCCACGATATACCCTTCTGAGGCAGTTATACCGGTTTGGGAAGATTAGTTAAAATCTATTACAAATCCTGTCCCACTAGAATTATCGGAAATATCATTTTTGTTAGTAGGGTATCATAACAGACTCTTGAAAGCCTGCCAAAGTAATTCTCTAGCTCAATTTATACTTAGGATAATTAAATATAAGTGGTGTTACTGTGAGCTTCTTTCTCATGTTTCCCCCCTTCTCTGGATTCAGGCATCTGTAACAGACATTTCTGGTATCAAGGCTATTGAAATTGAGAGTTGTTTAACGTTTGATTGTATTTAAGGCCAGTGCCAACTTAACTCTTGTCATTTTCTGTAAGCCATTTCCAGAGTAAGGCTCTAAGGTGGGAAGATAAATTATAGTTTGCTCCGTTTGCTTTATAAAATTTGATAGTGCTGACATGGGTCACTAAATGATATGTATACAAACATAAGAGGCCAGCAGGTTGTTTAAAAGTGAAGGTTTATTGCTGCATTTGGCACCTTTTCAAAAGGAGGTCTAAAGAGCCATAGGAGGAGGGGGTAGAGTAGCACTCCACAGGAAATTTGATTATTTTTTTTTTGATAGCAAAACAAAAAGGAAAAAAACCCTTCCCTAATAATAAAATCAATCTCATGAAGAAGAAAAAAACTAAGACTACATAAATTACAAAAAGTTATAAATCATGTTTTGCAATCCAAAATAGCTGGATTCCAACAAACCACAATGTAGCTTACCCTAATATGTAAACCCAGTATAGGCATTAATCATGGGTTTAAATGATGTACTTAGGCATGTCTCAATTATAGAAAACTAGCTGGATACCTATGCTTCCTACGAAACTATATGATTGGGCTTGATAAATCGACACTTACAGCTTGAAAATTAATGAGTAGTTACGACTGGCCTCTCCTCTCCCCTTCTCTCCTTCAGCCTTGCTCCACAGAAGCCTCCCCTATCCGATCCCCTTCTCTCCCGCAGGCTTGCCGCAGAGGCCTCTCCTATCCTATCTCCTTCTCTCCCTCAATCTTGCCCTAAAGAAGCTTCCCCTATCCTATCTCCTGGTTGCTGCTATGAAAGTAAAAGTGAAAGTGAAACTCCTCTCCTCTGCTTGTGTTTTGATTTGGAACAGATTTCTTTTCAGGTTTGAAGGGGGAGTAGAATTCCAAGTTTGTAGGCTTTACGGTTCTGGAGATTTCATGATTATGGCGTGAGTGGTTTTTGCTTTTATATATAGAGATGAAACAGAAAATTCCAACTGTGCACCTCTAATTGCAACTTTGGAAAGAAAAAACACAGAAGAATTTTGGAAGCAACCTTACAATAGTATTTATTTGCAGCTCAAATTAATATCTGCATGTAATGTGCATGTCTGTTTCTATCTGCTGCTTCTTCTTTTTTTACTAAAGTTGCCCAATTTATCAAAATCTTATATTATTATTATTTATTATTATTATTTATTACATTTGTATACCGCCCATCTCCCGAAGGACTCAGGGCGGTTCACAGTCAAAAAAACAGCAGAAAACATATAATACATAAAAAACAGCCAAAAGAATAGACAACCAAATTCAATTGATGCTCCAACCTCCAAACACAAACTTAAAACCTCATTTAAACCCCTTTTTTAAAAATCCCAATTTAAAACTACATTCAAGCTAGTCCTGGTCTTCGAAACAGCAACGTCTTCAGCTCGCGGCGGAAGGACTTGAGATCAGGGAGTTGACGAAGCCCCAGAGGGAGCTCGTTCCAGAGGGTAGGGGCCCCCACAGAGAAGGCCCTCCCCCTAGAGGTCGCCAGCCGACATTGTTTAGCTGACGGTATCCGGAGGAGGCCCTCTCTGTGAGAGCGCACTGGTCGGTGAGAGGCTAATGGTGGCAGTAGGTGGTCCCGTAAATATCCCGGCCCTAGGCCATGGAGCGTTTTAAAGGTGATGACAAGTACCTTGAAGTGAACCCGGGAGACCACTGGGGGCCAGTGCAGATTACGCAGGGGGGGTGTTACATGGGAGCCAAAAGGTGCTCCCTCTATCACCCGCGCAGCCGCATTCTGGACCAGTTGGAGTCTCCGGGTACACTTCAAGGGGAGCCCCATGTAGAGAGCATTACAGTAGTCCAGGCGGGATGTAACAAGGGCATGAGCAACCGTGCATAAGGAAGCCCGATCCAGAAAGGGGCGTAACTGGCGTATCAGGCGAACCTGATGAAAGGCTCCCCTGGTGACGGCTATCATATGATCTTCTAAAGACAGCCGTGCATCCAGGAGGACGCCCAGATTACGAGCCCTTTCCGTGGGGGCCAATAGTTCGCCCCCAATGGTCAGTGATGGAATTAGCTGACTGTACCGGGCCGCCGGCATCCACAGCCACTCGGTCTTGGTGGGATTGAGTCTGAGTCTGTTCCTCCCCATCCAGACCCGCACTGCGACATCACTTCAACAGCCTCGTTGGGGTGGTTAGGGGTGGAAATATAGAGCTGAGTATCATCAGCATATAGATGACAACTCACCCCAAGACCACGGATGATCTCACCCAGCGGCTTCATATAGATGTTGAACAGAAGAGGCGAGAGAACCGACCCTTGCGGCACTCCACATAAGAGGCGCCTTGGGGTCGATCTCTGTCCCTCCGTCAACACCGTCTGCGACCGGTCGGAGAGGTAGGAGGAGAACCATCGATGAACAGTGCCCCTCACTCCAAGTTCCTCGAGTCGGCGCAGCAGGATACCATGATCAATGGTATCAAAAGCCGCTGAGAGATCTAATAGGACCAAGACAGAGGAACAACCTCTGTCTCGAGCCCTCAAGAGATCATCAACCAGCACAACCAAGGCTGTTTCCGTGCTGTGACCAGGTGGACTAGGACTATGGAAATTCAGAATAAGAACTCTGAATCTTGTACAAGCACAATTCTCTGTGATTCAGGGAGGAGACCCTTACTTTCTACTTAAGCCTGAAAATGTGCAACTAACTTCGAAAGTCAAGTCACTAATGTGACTCACACTAAAGCAATGAACCATCCAAATGCAAACAATCCAAAAATGAAACAAGAAGGAACATACTACTTCAGACAATGCTATATATCATAGGATTACTGATAGTGCAGCAGCGGCTAAAAAAGCCAACACAGTTCTGGGCTGCATAAACAGAGGGATAGAATCAAGATCACGTGAAGTGTTAGCGCCACTTTATAATGCCTTGGTAAGGCCACACTTGGAATATTGCATCCAGTTTTGGTCGCCACGATGTAAAAAAGATGTTGAGACTCTAGAAATAGTGCAGAGAAGAGCAACAAAGATGATTAGGGGACTGGAGGCTAAAACATATGAAGAACGGTTGCAGGAACTGGGTATGTCTAGTTTAATAAAAAGAAGGACTAGGGGAGACATGATAGCAGTGTTCCAATATCTCAGGGGTTGCCACAAAGAAGAGGGAGTTGGGCTGTTCTCCAAAGCACCTGAGGGTAGAACAAGAAGCAATGGGTGGAAACTAATCAAGGAAAGAAGCAACTTAGAACTAAGGAGAAATTTCCTGACAGTTAGAACAATTAATAAGTGGAACGACTTGCCTGCAGAAGTTGTGAATGCTCCAACACTGGAAATTTTTAAGAAAATGTTGGATAACCATCTGACTGAGATGGTGTAGGGTTTCCTGCCTGGGCAGGGGGTTGGACTAGAAGGCCTCCAAAGTCCCTTCCAACTCTGTTGTTATGTTATATTATATTATATTATATTATATTATATTATATTATATTATATTATATTATATTATATTATATTATATTATATTATATTATATTATATTATATTATATTATTTTTTTAAAGTCATGAAATATAATTAGTTATAATTATGTAATGTAACTTGTGTTACATCTGAATAACACAACTGAATCAAAAAGCAAGACAGAAATCAAGAAGTTAAGTAAAAAATTATCATGGTAAGAACTTAAAATATTTTATTTACGATAGGGATACACCTGATCCTATTTGACTTTTTTTGAAAGCCTGGTAACTAGATTTAAAAGAAGACAAAATCACAACCATGGTCTTATAAAGCACAAATCTACCCATTATAGAAAACTACATAACACAGCAGGTGGCAGCTAAGGTCAAGAGAACCATTACACAATTATGTCCATTAATGCACCAGAAAGTCCTTCAATCAGTCATTGAACTATTGCAATATGCTTTACATGGAGTTTCCTTTGAAAACCATTTCAAAAATACAGATGGCTCAGAATGCAGTGATGGGTATGCCACAGCATGTACATGTGTCCCTACTGAATTACAAGCTGCACAATTGCCAGTTGTTGGCATCTAGGTACAATTCAAGGTGCTGGCTATAAAGCCCTTCCCAGAATAAGGCCTGGTGACATAGGGGGTATCAGAGTTTCCTCCCATCTAGTGAGGTCAGCTAGAGTAGACACATTTTGTGTCCAGTCAATTAAGCAATATTATTTCCTGGTGGTGGTTCCCAATCTCTAGAATGATAGCCCCTTGGAGAGCCATACTTCTCCCTCTGCACTGTATTTTTTTATAATTTTTAACAAATTGATCGTTATCACAGATCTTGAGTTAAGATGATGATTGAGCCCCTTTGGTTTGGGATCTTTTTTGGTCTTCCTCTGTTATAGGGTCAATCTTGCTATCAACTGTATTCCCTTTCTTTGATATACTACTACTTCACTACTACTTCAGTTTCATCTGCAATAAAACACAATAATACACACAATAATAATAATAAATATTTAATATTAATATTTAATATTAATAATAAACACAATAATAAACACAATAATACATGAGTAAACATTAGATACAAACTAAATGTAAACTGCTCCAAACTCGATTGCAGAAAATATGACTTCAGCAATAAAATAGTCAATGCCTGAAATGCTCTACCTGACTTCCGTTGTTACTTCCTCATAGCTTCAACCTTAAACTAACTACCACGGACCTCACACCATTCCTAAGAAGTCTGTAAGGGGGCGTGCATAAGCGCACCAGTGTGCCTACCGTCCCTGTCCTACTGTCCCCATTTATTTCTATTCATTTCATGTGCTCTTGCCCATGTTTATACTTATACCTGTTATCTCGTACATGTTTGACAAACTAATTAATTAAATAAATAATAAAATAAATATATGTTGTTTCTTTTTCACTCTCTTTAAGTAATTAAGTCCTCATAGAACTAGCCTCAAAACTGAAACTCAAAACTAAAGTTAGATTAAAATCAAATTCCCTACTTGTATCTTTGAAAGAAGTCCATATTATACAGACTTCTATATATAATATATTCTTATGAGTACAGAATACCACAATAACATATGCAGCACAAGACAGGAATTGCTTTCTAGTTGCTACAGGTAGCTGCAAAACAATTCTAAAATAGTTATGGGCTTTTCAAACCATGAAAATATAGAAGTAAGTCTACAATTGGGGAGGGGAGTATTTATAGAAACATCCAAAGTCCATTTAGACAGTAGAAAAAAATTGATACCTGTAAAAACAACTACAAGAATATAAGAATTCCTTACATAAACCTTTTGAACAGTTATAATAGAAATCTTAAGTATGCTGCTCTTTCTACACTGGTAAGATTTTGTTTTTAAAGTATTGTATTAAATTTGGTCTCATTACTTCTGATACCGCAATTTAATTTTTATAAACCTAAAATGCTAAATCTGCCAAATCACTATTTCCATAAGAAAAGAATATTGCATCATAAATATAGATCTATGACTTCATCCATAAGATCTGGCAAGAGAAGAACCTGCACATAATAAAAGACACAGTTTCTTCTCCCTATAAACGTTTCTAATAGCAACTCCAAAATATACAGCCTAATTCAGTAATGTACCATGTCAGAACACATACATAATAATCCAAAAATAACAGTTTGAATGTTTTTGCTTAGAATTTCATGTTAGAGATTTCAGGAATGTTTTCCTTAAAAAATTATAATTAAACCCTGTCATCAGGAGCTGGTACCACATTATAGTTTAGAAAATTACTTCCCGAGCCAATTGAGGTAATCATAAGGCATTTTTCTTCCAGAGTGTGACTAATTTTATATATGCACATGTGTGAAAGTTACAAAATAATGGGGAGTTCTTCCTAGTAGGAAGAAGATTCTTCAAGAAATATTATTACTGAGATTTTGTAGTTAATTCCTATTCATTACACCAGATCTCTGGATACAGTTAATGCTGTCATTACCATTTATTAATGTTTTAGCATGTTTACTTTCCATTTTTACCAGAGTATTTGAGTATCAACTAGCTCCAGGAAATGCTTTATCAATATCTTTTCACACTCTGACATTTGAATCCATTTATAAACTTTCCTGAAATAGAAAAGCAATTTAGAAGCTCACATTTTATTCCTGCAAAAGAATGACAATATACTCATCAAATTATTATTGTAACTTGTTGTTAGTTGCGAAGTCGTGTCTGACCCATCATGACCCCATGGATAACATTCCTCCAGGCCTTCCTGTCCTCCACCATCCTCTGGAGTCAACTTAAGCTCATCCTGACTGCTTCAGTGACTCCATCCAGCCACCTCATCGGTCGTCCTGTTCTTCTTTTGCCCTCAATCGTTCCCAGCATTAGGCTCTTCTCCAGTGAGTCCTTCCTTCTCACTAGGTGGCCAAAGTATTTGAGTTTCATCTTCAGGATCTGGCCTTCTAAAGATCAGTCAGGGTTGATCTCCTCTAGGACTGACCGATTTGATCGCCTTGCAGTCCAACAGACTCGCAGGAGTCTTCTCCAGCACCATAGTTCAAAGGCCTCAATTCTTTGACGCTCAGCCTTCCTTATGGTTCAACTTTCCAAACATACATTGCAACTGGGAAAACCACCGCCTTGACTATACACACTTTTGTTGGCAGGGTGAAGTCTCTACTTTTTAGATTATTATAACTAGCAGGTTTTAATAATAGTTTCAATGAATTTTCAATTTTTATTTTCCCTTCACATTAAAAAAATACATTAAACCCAGGTGATTTGGGGGCCAGGGAACAGATCAATATCTGCTTGACTATTTAAATTTGATGGGGATTAAACATTTTTTAATTTTGGGTTTGACCATGTTCCTGGATAAATACAATTCAATATATGACAATATCCAAAGTACCAGACTATCGTTATTCTTTTGATACCAGACACTTAAAACTAAAATCATGTGAATAACGAGAAAGAGTTAGAATTATTGTATGCCATAATATAAGTATCCAGATATCCATGTTTTGGAAGATATCATAATCCTTATAAAATTATCCATTAAGATTAAAGAGAACTTGGCTCCTCTATTCCCACAACTAGTTCATATGGAAAAGAGATCAACCTCCAACTTGTATATGTAACATCTTTAACATTTGCTCTCTTTCTGTGCTTGTGATTAAATGTAACATTTTAAAATCCCAAAGTTCTAAGAAAAGCATAAATCCTTGTCTCACAGCTGCTGTTTGACTCTGGAAGCACAGGCAAGCCTTAACCACCAAGAAATCCCAGCAGACTGAGCTAGAGAACACCTGTATCTCTTCATTTAGCTCCAATAACAAAGCATAAACTTCAGCATTACAAAAATAGATGCCATGTTCAGCTGCAGCTACATTTTGCTCCTAATTCCCGTGAACAAAAATGCTAAGAGCATGAAATCATTGAAGCAAGTTCTGTCATCAGAGGGATAAGATTTTTTTCTTTCTTTTTTGGAGCAGAAATCCAGTGGGAAAATGATAGAAAATCAGCAACAATTACACATAAAGTATGGAGTGAAATCCTCAGGGACAGAAGAGGAAGTGTAACAGGATAGATGAGTATAATTTTTAGGCTTTTATGTCCAAACCATAAATGTGAATTGTCTTTAATTAAAAATTCTTCAAGATAAACTATTTTTAAAATTTTGTGTGCGTGCATGTGCATGGGTGTTATGTACTACTCATATAAAATCATTCTTTTGCCAACCAAATTCTATTTGAACAAATTGTATCTTTTACCAAAAGTTAAATAGAAAAAATGACGATTTCATTTTATCCAAACTTCAATACTAAGGGGAAAAAAGATTGAGGCAACCATCCTGAATTTTATGCCCATCTCTTCCTTTCCAATTAACCCCACTGAACAAAATTAACCTCTGCAACATATGGAGGTATCAAATTTAACGTTGTTTCTGCTGTAATTTATGTTTCTGCAGATTTCAATAAAAGAGTTGTCCTTTACTGGGTATAATGAAAGAAATATATAGTACTGTTCTTAAATCTATAATGCTATAGATTTCAGCTTATAGTCACTATTTTATTTATTCTATGCAATTTTTAAGAGGTGCAAACGAATTTATATGACCCACTGATTAAAAAAAGCATATAACCTTCAACATGAAAAAAGAATAAAATCATTTTTATAACAAGACCTCCTACTAGACCAAACATCTTGTAATCTTCTAAATTTTACTCCTAAGCGCCCCTCAGCATTGGTCATGGTTGCTGGGGCTGCTGCCAGCAACATCTTGTTCCCTACAGCTGTCCTGGGCAGATTGGAGGGGGGTTCTTTTTGAGAGATGAAAAATGGGATTGAGATGTTATAAAATGAGTCAGTAAGAAAAAGGACATTCTTTGTAAGTTCTCAATTTGTTTTTGTTTTTTCTAATTGACTTATCCCTTTATTATAAAATTCTCTCTGGAGATGAAACATTTTTTTCTAAATTTGTAGAATTCTGTTTATATGCTTTCTGGTTTATTTTCTCTTTGAATGAGCAGAGGTCAAGCCAATTTTGAAATACGAACTTTACAGGCAGTTCTCAAGTTATGACCTTTGTTTAATGATGGCCCAAATTACAATGGCCTCAGAAAGGATACTTTGTGGCCCATAAAAATTTCCTGCTGTCACAAAATACTGCGTCACCATCACTCCAGTCACATGATCGTAATCTGGGTGATCTAGGTCACATGATCCTAATCTGGAACATAATCTGGGCAACCTGTGGGCACTTACAAAGTCAATGGGGAAACCAGCAGGGAAGGTTGCAAGCTTCTGCCACTGCAGAGAGGACTCCAGTTTGTCTCTGGGGACTAGTTGAAAGAACTGCCTCATGAGGAAAGCTGAACACAACCTGAACACCTTTGGTAGGTAGTTCTTTCAACCAGTCCCCAGAAACAACAGGAAGCCGAAATCCAAGCAGAGAGACAGCTCAGTAAGGTATAGAATGCAGGGAGCCTTAAATGGGTGGGAGAGGCCAAGCGAGGCCTGGCTCAGGTGGGCACATATATGTCTATTCACTCAGGGGCTAAAAATCCTCCTTGGAATTTGGCAGGAAGGATTTTCAGCTCTTGAGCAGATCCTTCCAAGGTCTCTCCCACCCCTGAAGCATCCCATATGCCTTATCTGGGGATACACCCCCTTAAAAATCCTGATGGCCCAGTGGTTAGAATGCATTATTGCAGGCCAACTCTGCTCACAGCCTGGAGTTAGATCTTAATTTAAGGGGCTTAAGGTTGACTCAGCCTTCCACTCTTGTGAGGTCAGTAAAACGAGGACCCAGATTGTTGGGGGAAATATGCTGACATGATAAACCACCCAGAGAGTGTTGTAAAGCACTATGGAATGGTTAATGCTATAAGACTAAGTGCTATTGCTATTGATAACCCACAATCACTTAGTGATAACTGGGAGTGAAGGATTACAGGCACTGAGTGAAGCCTTCACATGATGTCTCGCTTAATGACTTCTTCACTCAATGACCAGTATTCTAGTCCCAATTGTGTCATAAATCAATGATTACCTGTAGAAGCATGTAGAATAAGTATAACTGTCTTTAAACCACATCTGATGTTTAAATGAATTGACAAGAACCCAAATCTTTTTCTTGCATTTCTTCCCTGAACTGATAAATTGTTCCCTACAAAAATAGTGGAAACAGCTTTCAATATCCAATATTTAACAACATAATGAACTACAAAAAAAATACATGTGGCCCTAGTTATCTGTGGTCCCATTACCCAATGTTTTGTGAGTTGGTGGTTAGTATATACAGACCAGATCATTATCTATGGTAAAGGGTTTTGAATATCTATGATTTTTGGTGTAAGGTTCTGTTTGGAGGAGAATTTTTAAAATGTTTTTATATATTTTGCACATGAGCAAAATGGCAAACAGACCTTTGCATTATTTATGAAGTATATCTTTTCAACATCCCATTATCTATGGTTTCATTATCCACGATTGTTCAACTTTAACAAAACACCAGCAAATAAAGAGAGCCACCTATATAATGAACATGAAACCTAACTAAATTCTTATATTCCATCCATCATATTTTGTATTGGTTCAGTTCCAATACAAGTATTCTATGGCATTTTCTCTTTATGATAGCATAAGGAAAAACTGTTTCTTTAAATTCCCAATTTCTTAAAGTTGATGTCACCATAGTAACAGTGCGAGCAAAATATCTTTTTCAAAATTTGTTCCATCATTCTGAACATTCCGAAGAATATTTAATCCCTTTAAATCAGTGTTTTTTAAACTTGGCAACTCTTAAGATTAACCAGACAGCTGATTTAAGTTAATAAATCTTATGAAAGCAAATTAAAAGTTTACATATCGGCCAATATATCACAAAGGGATACTTACTTCTAGTATATTCCATACCAAAAATATTAATAATAGCAATAACAATCTATCTATCATGGACTAAATAAATAAAGTATCATGGTTAGAAAGATGGATGTAATATCCACATGAAAACGTCTAAAGTGGTCAAATGAAGAAAAAAAACAACCCTCAAATTTTGCATTGAGATTGTACTGGATCTCGGTTTCTGAAAAACATCTGTTTTTCCTGAAGTTCTCTTACATGCTCAGAAAATTCTTCCATCTCCTTCTAGGTACATTTTTTCCAAGAATTTGACACTTACCAGAACTGTAGCTGTAGTCCTTACACTGAGGGATCTGAATGGTGAAAGCTAACCAATCTGGAGCAAAGAGTGATTCTGGCTTTCTGCTTTCCTTGAGCCATTTGCTGTTGTGTAGGTCTCTGGTATCGGATGGACCTTGTATTAAAGGGATACGCTTCTCCTTTCCACCATCACCTGGATAGATGGTTAAAAAAATATTAGAGTGCAAGGAAGAGATGTTAAACAGAATATAATAGCACAATTTTAAAAATCAGATAGTATAATTTTTTTCTATTAGTAATACCAAAATAAAGCATTTGACATAAGACTTTATTAATAATAACTATGTGTTAAACATCTATGGAGATTTTCATACATCCAGGTCATGGCTGTCCCAAAGCTGCTTTTTCAAGAGGCAACTGGACTTTCTGTTTTTTCTTTGAAGACATTTTACTTCTCATCCAAAAAGCTTCTTCAGCTCTGAGTGAATGTGGGGAATGGAAGGATTTACACTCCATGCAGACAGTGGTCATTTGCATTCTTTTAGAGACTTGTTGAGGCCACCTGGAGGTTTATCTGTGACATCAGGGTCACCAGAATAGTGCAAATGGGTGTGGAGCCTTCTTGGAACTGTTGTAAGGACTGTGTTTGTAGACTGGAGATAGATGAGGTCATATCCCTTCCCCTCTGTTGAGAGAGGGCTGTTCAATTTTGGCATAGCTGATTCCTTCCTTGATTCCTTTTTAGGCTTCTTTGATTCCTTTTTCAAACCAGCAGTCCTCTCTGTCCAAAATGTGTACTTTGTTGTCTTCAAAAGAGTGGCCTTTGTCTTTTAAATGCAGGTGGACTGCTGAATCTTGTATTGATGGGTCTGTCTCCTATCTCCAAGTGTTTATGAAGCGGTTGTTTTGTTTCCCCAATTGAACTTGCAGCTGAAAGTAAGTTCATTGTAGATATAATTTTAATTTTTTATGCTTAGTTTTTGCACAACTGAAACTTAGTGTAACCACCGAGGTACAGTTCATTAGCAGTGATAGAAGTATTCTTACTGCAATGATTCATCATCCAAATTTGTTTTCAAAAATAGAAATTAAGAAATAGGTTTGATTCATAGGAACAATACCATATTCTTTTTTCAGTAATCCTCCTTGTGAAAAGCAAGTCAAACTTTCCTAAATAGGGCCATCAACTTTTACATGGTCCAGCTGTACATACCTGGGGCTTTGGCACAAATTTTTATTGATCCGATGGTTCCAGAGGCACATTTGACCAACAATGTGCTGCAGTACTTCAATTCAACATTTTGGATTGAACCCTCAAGACTCGGCTGAGGAGTCTTAGTTTTCACACCTAATAAAAAGAGAAATGTAAATGTACTAGCTGTGAATTCAACATATTTATATTTTTCATCAAGACATTTAAATATTACAATTATTTACTTTCAATACACTCAGTTAACACAATAAAACTCAAAACGTAGCACTGTAAGTTAGCTGGATACATATAATTGCAGTTAACTTTGTGCTCATGTTAGACTTCTGTAAAGATTTGTTTCTCTAGCTACACTTATGTATAATTTCCCAGAGTTAAATCAATTAAAATAATAGATTACTCCTTGAAACCATTCAAATCAGTTACAAAGTATAAATTAAATTTATGCAGCTGGGTAGCACAGCATGTAACAGAAGTTGTCATCCTTTTATGAAAACAATGTTGAAATTACTTGAGGTCAAAAGTGAAAATAGGTTTGGTGGTCTCTTTTTTTCCTCCCTGCACGTCCAAGGAAGCCATTTGCCACAGGTTTAAAACTTACTGGCAGCTATTCCTGAAGAGAGACCTGAACTGTAACAGTGGGAGGTGTAACAGGTCAGAAGCATGGAACTCTGGCACAGTTGTACAAGGAAAGCTCAGTAAACACCCACCCACATTATATTGGGCTGTGGCCATTCATATTATTTCATCTTTTCTATGTTCAAAACTACCCTTATTCACTGTATTTGCAAAAAAAAGTTTCAGCACCTGTTTTTAAAAAGTAAATAAATGTCAAAAAAAAAATTAATGGACCCCCATTCTTAATTGGAAAAAAGATTTTTTTAAAAAACGGTCAACTTTGAAACATAACTTTCTTTGTTGCATCTCATATTTACAGTTGGCTCAGTAGTCTTCAGTATAAAATGCAGTTCTATAAAGAAAAAAAGCCTAACCATATCATAATTATTATTCTAAGTAATTTGTCTGATTCTTAGGCTCATGTTACTTTAATCAGTCTTATACAAGCATTTTTAAAAAAAATTCAGAAAACAAATATTCCAATTAAAATTGGAAAGGGGTCTAAAAAAATTGCATTTTCATACCTATATCTTCACTGATTCTTAAACATTGATAAAATTCATAAGAATGCAACCTTATTTTCAGAGGTATGGATAAACATGAAAATTCTTTTTAAAACATTACTTTTAATGTTCTCTATATAAAATATTTTTTTGTGTATCATTACTTTGAAAAAATAAAGTGGTTTCCACATCTCAATGAAACTATGAACTATACCAGTTTTTCTCAACCTCCACAACTTTAAGAAATATGAACTTCAACTCCCAGACATCCCCAACTGGCACAGACAAGTACTTAGACCAGGGGTGTCAAATTCACATCATCATAGCAGCATCACGTGACATAACGGGACTTTCCCCCCCCTTCACTAAACCAGGTATGGGCATGACCAAGCACATGACGCATCCAGCCTGTGGGCCGGGAGTTTGACAGCCCTAACTTAGACCAAACGCAATCTATTGAAGAAAATGGCATCCCACTTAAATATTCTGCCAAGCAAATAAATAGCATTTATAACCAGAACAATGTCAACTTGATATTGGAAGATGAGCTACTCCAGTTGGATGAGGAAGATTGAAGTGTAACAACAAACACCATTCAGTTTTCTGTTGTGGCTCAGGCAGGATAGGCATGCTTCAGATCCTATTAGCAAAGAAATGCCACCGTAAGGGGCCTAGAAGACTTTTTTCCACAACGCTCACCTTATGGAACATTCTCCCACGGGATATCAGGATGTACCAATCCTGCTGGCTTTCATAAAGAGCTGGTTCTGTGCCCAAACCTGGGGCCCCAAGTATATACAGGATATAGTTTAATGGTTAATTTAGTCATTATGATGAGTGCTTTATTCTGAACTGCTACGTATTTTAATGTTTGAATTATTTGAATTGTTTTTTTTAATTGTTCACTGCCCAGAATTACTTTGTTGAGATGGGTGGACATAGAAATTAAATAAATAAAAATTCCCTCCCTCCCCAATTAAATAAATTATTCCCATTTATAAATAAACAAATAAATTGCTCCCAGCATCAGGAGGCAGTTAAGATATAGGCCACCACATTCTGAACTAATTGTTAATTTTGGTGTAGTCTTTAAAGGTAGCTCCACATAAACTATGCTGTAGCAGTTTATCCAGGTGGTGGTAAGAGCATGAGTTACTATCTCTAGGTCCTCTTGTAGCAGGTAAGGATACAATTGATGCACCAGTTTGGGACAGAGTATAGTCCAGGTAGCATCCAATAAATCTTCCCAGAGTTCATTCACAGGCCAAAAAACAAAACACCCCTAGATAACAGGGCTAGATGAGTTTCATGACTACTATAGACTCTATCCAAGCAGAGTCAAGTTTGCAGTGAACTTACTTTTGAAAAATGACAATCCCTCCTAAAACAAATAAAATTAATTCTTAGTTCACAAAATAGCAGCTGCGTTGAGTACCTTTAAAAAAAACAAAAAACAAATCTGGCATCTTCTTGATTCACCAATACCAATTTAACTATTTCATTAGTTAATGATCTCATTTTCTCTACAATTCTAGACAATGTATTAGTCATTGGGAACACAGTATGCTCTACTATCACCACAAGTATAAATAATTAATATGACACAATTTGCTTCCAGGAATTCCTTTTTCATTGGCTTTTAAATTTTCAGTTCCAATTACTATTGATAAAATATATAATTAAAATCCTTCCAGATTAAAAATGTAATATGAGGTTCAAATGTACTTGTACCTGAAATTTTACTATACTACAAAATACTGCATAACAGATGTGGCTCCGAAGAATCACTTTATAACTTAACAAAACTATACTACTGCCAACTACATTTTGAAAAAAAGGATGTACACTACTGATCTCCTTCCTTTCATCTTACCACCTGTTTCTGTAAATTTATTACATTCATTGTTTCCAATTTTAACAAACCACATAATGGCAGAAAGGAAAATATGTCAACCCTGGAATTATTTGCTGTTTTTCTGTCTGGCTCATGCAAGACCTGCAGTCTGTTAAAAATTCAGACTGGGTCTTTTTTGTCTGACAATCAGCAAACTGCACAAATTACTCTCTTCCTATTCACCTGTTTGCAGCTGAATTGCCAAGCTGGGGCTGACTTCAGCAAACCCTCCAGGATTGATGACATATGCTGCTGATAAACCAAACAATATGAAGAAATTATAGGCCAACATCTTTGAAAGATGTATGTGCCAGAGCCAAATTTCAACTATATATGTGCAGTACGTAGAAAGTATAACACGTTTGAAATGAAAAATCTTTCAGAAGTGCTACATTTATCATTAAATAAATGATGGGCTGCAGCATAACTTCGCAAAGGAGATCCAAAATTCTATTTAAATCAGGTATTTGAAAACTGTAAAGGCTCTTGGTCATGAAAATAATGCTGAATAAATTTTAGCATCATTTTCTTACTTGATTTTATTTTAAAGGTAATCCTCAATTACCACAGTTACCAACTACTTGTTCAGCAACTGTTATGATGATGTTGAAAAAAGAGATTTACAACCAGTCCTTGAACTTGTTTGTGGTTGTTGCACATACCTGCGGTCACTATTGAGTTTTGGGTATTTAGCAATCAATGTGCATCTATAACAGTCACAGACTGCTGTGGTCACATGATCACCATTTACAACTTTCACAGTCAGCTTCCAATAAACAAAGTCAATAGAAAAGTGGGCAGGAGATATAAGTTGTAGTCATTGATGTTTCACTAAACGACCATGTGTGGTTCTCTTTAACAACTATAGCTGGAGTTGATGTTGTAAGTCTGGTGCAGTCAAATTATGCTTTTCTTTAAGATCAAGGCACTTAGCAACAGAGTTGTCAGTACAAATTTGTGTTCAGCATGTGAGGACTACCTCTACAAAATGTTGTCCATGTTTGTGAAAAATTACCATACGTATATAACTGCAGACAATGTTGGAACTTTTGCCAATTAATTGATACACAAGTCCAATAACACCAGCGTTAGGAAAACCTTTCCAAATTGTCATGACATTTCAGTAAGAGAGTCTGGAAGAAATACTGTATGTGAGCATTAGCAGTTTATGTAATATACCTATCCAAAGTTCATTTTTTATGAATATATCAATCTAATAATCATGTTCTGATTATGCCATGAAAATATGCAACCTTCAAAGCCCCACACTGAAATAAAATGTAAAGAATAAGAGCTCAGAAGTTGGAACAAGCTTTAACCACCTCAAACTCAATAAGACGACAAAGCTGCTAATGTAGCAGAACACATTCCATTTTCACATTTTAGAGCTCATAAAATGAATTCAGAAAAGGATGCCGAGCTATAAGAAAAAGCTGTATAAATAATATAAATAGGAAAAAGCTATATACAAAAATAAATCCTTACAATATTATCTACTTAATAAATATATTAAAATATGCTTATTAAAATATTTACCATTCTCATTCAATAAACTGATGTTTATTTTAAAAGATTTTAGTCATGAGAATGCTATAATTCCATAATGAGAACTTTATAATTCTGACAACAAGGACGTATACAAGATTATCTTTTTATTTGGTATGAAGTCAGTTGGCAGTCTTACATCCATGCAATGCCACATAAACCCCAGCTGGCATCTCATGCTCTCAGAGATTCAAACTTCAAACCCAGAAACATCCTTATTTGCAGCATTGCCAGGATAATTTTGTCTACCATTCACACCACTATTATTGTCAGGCAGTCTCTGCAGGTGTGCATGGTACATAAACATACAGCTGTAACCAAGCAAGCCAAGTGAAATGCATAATGAAAACCTCAGCAGCTGTTTAAAATCCAGAGAGAACAATATGAGTTAGTATTTTTGGAAAAGCAAGAATGGCAAATTTATGATTATTCTAGCCTTCCAAAATAGCTTCTGGGTTGTGTCATTTTTATGTCATGTCATGTCTATTTTTTTTTTTTAAAAAAAAACCAAATTTTTGAATACTAGGAAAATAGTGAATGTTTTATAACACAAAAGTAGCTTCATATGTAAAATAAGTTTTATGACATGCAAAATGCTAAACAAGATTTCATGCTGGAGCAGATCATTATTTATCAAATTTATTGCTGCCCCTCTTACTACAGGGTAACTCATTAAGTGTACTGATTACAGCACTACAAATCATAAATTGTTATCATGTTTTGCTATGTTCATTGTAGCATTTCTCTATGCTACATTTCTCTCTAAGCATTTCTCTATCGCTATGTTCATTGTAGCATTTCTCTATAGTTTCAAGTCAGCTACCTTACACAACAAACTTGCACATTTTTGGTATAAATATATAAAACCAAGATTTATAAATGACATCCTTGCTTTCACAGCAGAAAGACAAAAATTACTCTGAAATGTTCTATTTATAAGGCTAATTCCATTGATACATATTCTCAACAGTCTGTTTTCTTTTTTAACTGTGTTTTCGATTTTTCTTGGAAAGTTTTTTTTAAGGAATGGTATTTTTTCACCCTGCCAGCAGCAGGAATGAAGTTACCTACAAATATTTATTTATTATTTATTTATTTAATCAAATTTATATACCGCCCTATCTCCTGAGGGACTCAGGGCGGTTAACAGCCACGTAAAATATACACAAATACAAGTTAAAACCCCAATTAAAAAACTTATTACATACGGCCAAATATTAAAACCCCAATAGAATAATAAAAACCCCATTAAAACCAAATTTAAAATTTAAAATCCTAGTCCAGTCCTGTGCAGATGAAAAGATGTGTCTTAAGCTCGCGGCGAAAGGTTCGAAGGTCAGGAAGTTGACGAAGTCCTGGGGGAAGTTCGTTCCAGAGGGCGGGAGCCCCCACAGAAAAGGCCCTTCCCCTGGGCGTCGCCATCCGGCACTGCCTGGCTAATGGCACCCTGAAGAGTCCCTCCCTGTGAGAGCGAACGGGTCGGTGGGAGGCAATCGGTGGCAGTAGGCGGTCCCGTAAGTATCCCGTCCCAATGCCATGGAGCGCTTTAAAGATAATTACCAAAACCTTGAAGCGCACCCGAAAGGCCACAGGTAGCCAGTGCAGTCTGCGCAGGAGAGGTGTCACATGGGAGCCACGAGGGGCTCCCTCTATCACCCGCGCAGCCGCATTCTGGACCAACTGGAGCCTCCGGGTATAAATAAATAAATTTATAAATAAATTCTAATTAAGAAGATCCAGAAAACAAATAAGTATAAAGTAACTCACCCACTCAAATTTATGAATGTTAGATTATGTCTACTAAAATCATTTAATAACAAAACCTATTGCTCTTTTCTCATCCACATAATGCCCACACAGAACCTATTATATTTATATTTAGGATTTATATTTATTTAGTACACAGTAATTGAAAGTCAGTTTGGAAATGATGATTGCAACATACATTGATATTTTGAAAAATCTACCTGAAATTCCAATTTAAAAAGCTGAATAAACTACAGTCATGAGATTAAAATTAATAATGGCAAGAGTGACAAGATAGATGTACAGAGAAAAAATCTGAGCTATGAAAATGTTTAATAATCTTAAATCAATGGCAAGTATAGCAGAAGCAAAGATGATGTTGGAAATGGTGATTCTCTGATGTCATGACACAATGATGCAAATTATATATTTATATCAGACACAAATATGAAGTGGGATCTTTTAGTGTGACAATGTCATGAAATGTTATTATTGTAACATCACTACAACTTGTTATGCATCATACAATCTTGAACAAGAAAACCCAGGTTCAAATCCACCATCAGTCAAAGGAAGCTCACCAATTCTAACAGCTCATGACATTGCTCCAACAGAGAAGCAATAGTAATAGCAATAGCATTTAGACTTATATACCGCTTCATAGTGCTTTACAGCACTCTCTGAGCGGTTTACAGAGTCAGTATATTGCCCCCAATAATCTGGGTCCTCATTTTACTGATCTCAGAAGAATGGAAGGCTGAGTCAACTTTGAACCCATCGGGATCAAATTCCAGACTGTGGGCAGAGTTAGCCTGCAATACTGCACTCTAACCACTATGCCACCAAGGCTCATAAATCTAAATATGTAAATCTGCTTTCCTTTGAAACTACAAGGATCTGTGCTCCAGTCATGGGCACTACTGGCCAAACTCTCAAGCACAGTTACCTTAAAGGATCACAGCCCAGACAACAAAGATACAATACAATTCCCTTCATAGAGAGGAGTAAGCTCATTGTATACTAAACACTATCTCATATCTTCCTATAACAGCATATAATCCTTCATCAACCTAAGGGAACTAGGCTGGCATTGGGGTGCAGAATATCTAGACCTTTCTTTCATCCAAAGGAATGACAAGAGTTAAGATAAAAACTTACTGTTTCCTGGCTAGGATTCTATGATTAAAGCAACTGCTTTACTCTGCCTAATGCTAGGAAAAACTCATGTAGTATCACTAACACTTTTTTTTTACTTTCTTAAATATTTCCAAGATAAAACACATATTCCAGCACATGCTATTTTATTTACTCAATTATGAAGTGTGGATTTTCCAAACACTCAGTAAAGGATACTATATGCCTAGCAGCAGTAGTCAGTGGCAACCAATGTTCCTGTGGGTTCTCCAAGTATTGTTTCCAGATACACTGCATTATACAATTCCATAGCAAAGTCATCAGTCAATTCAATCAAAACAACATTCTTAGTACAGTAGTAGAGCCATGCTACCACTAGCCACTTCTCAAAAACTGCCAAAGAGCAGCTGCCTAATTGACCACAGCCATGGATATTTCTTTTCATTTCTTTCCCAATACTTCTCATTAAAGGATGTAACTATGACAAGGACATGATTATTAATTGGCATTGTTTGTATCCATATCCCATACCTTACTCTATTTTGACACAGAAGCCTCAGGATAGAACTCTATGAGAGAAACACACATAGATTGGCAGAGCTAGGGTCCTGCCTTTTTTCCATTTTTTGCCCCATCAGGTTCAACTGTTTCAACTCCTACCCTCAAAACGATGCTATAGAGCACTGTACACCAAAACGTTTTTTCCCCGAATGCCATCACTCTGCTAAACAAATAATTCCCTCAACAGTATCAAACTATGTACTATGTCTGCACTACTATTAATCTTCCTATCACCCATCTCCTCCCACTTATGACTGTATGACTATAACCTTGTCGCTTGTATCCTTATGATTTATATTGACTGTTTCCTAATATGATTTGATTGCTTATTTGTACCCTATGACTATCATTAAGTGTTGTACCTTATGATTCTTGATGAATGTATCTGTTCTTTTTACACTGACAGCATAGGCACCAAGATAAATTCCTTGTGTGTCCAATCACACCTGGCCAATAAAGAATTCTATTCTATTCTATTTTCTATTCTTGACTAGTACTGGGTAGATTTCCCTTGAAAAAAACAAATGGAGAAGTTGGACCACGTACTGAACAAAACTGTGTTCAAATAAGGCTGTCCTTTTGAAGAAACTATTTGGAAGTTGATCAGATAGACTGTCAGGGAAAAGGAAGTCAAACGGATCAGATGGCCCATGGAGACACTTAAATATATATGTCGAGCACATACTCTTGCAGTACTCCCATTCATCGAGTAAGGAACCATATTCTAACTGCGAAAGCCCCTAACACCTTTTGTACAGAGGACAAGGGAGAACTGAACTGAGTTCCACTGATTGAGCTGTTCTCCTACAATATTAATCACTACAATGTAAGTGGTTCTTGAGTATGAGATAGGATTTTTATTACAGCAAGTGGTGAATATCAAATAAACATCAAAGCTGCCCAGAATGAGTAGTATCAAATGGAATATAAATTAAATAAATAAATGCTCCAAAGTGTCTACCTCACATTAGTCATATAGTTCAAAGCTTATAGCGTGGGTTCATACTCTGTTTCCATATTTCTATTTCTTTGACATTAATTTATTTATTTGAATTATTTCCCACCCATCCCACCGCAGAACTCATAGGGTCTCAGTCAGTGGTGGGTTGCTACCGGTTCTGACTGGTTCTTAAGAACCGCTGGCAAAAATCTGGCCAAGTTCGCAGAACCGGTAACAATGCCCAGCTGGCCACACCCCTGAACCAGTTCCCTTGGCCAAAGAGGTTGTAAAAACAAAAGGTTTTAAAAGGCTCCTCTGGCGATCCCAGCTGAATTGCCTGATTACCAGAACCTTTAAAAAACATGTTTTCTACAAGCTCTTCAGCCGAAGAGCTTGTAGAAAAAATCCTTTTAAGAGGTTGCAATTATCTGAGCTGCCATGAGGCAACTTCAGCTGGGATCGTCAGAGGAGTCTTTTAAAATCTTTTTCTCCTCTGGCAATCCCAGATGAATTTCCTGATCATCACAGGCTTTTAAAATCACTTTTTTACAATCTTTTACAACAACCCATGCCCACCCAATTGCCCCCTCCCCCACTTACTTAATTACTGTTCCTTTCGGGCTTGCAAAGCCATGGCTTCTGCAATCAGATGCATCAGCTAGCAACTGAATATGCCTACCTACAATCCATCTCCTCGGTGAGCAACTGAATCTGCCTGCCTCAGTTGGGTTAAGTAAACTATTAAAAAATAGTTAATTGTGTTTTTTTTAAAGGAGTTCGGTTTTTAGACAGCAATTAGAAGTTAAGGAAGTTTTAAATTTAGCTGCTTTTATCTAAAACAGGGGTCTCCAACCTTAGTAACTTTAAGGCTTGTGGACTTAAACTCCCAGAGTTCCTCAGCCAGCTTTCCTGGTTGAGGAACTCTGGGAGTTGAAGTCCACAATCCTTAAAGTTACTAAGGTTGGAGATCCCTGATCTAAAAAATATAAATAAAATAAAATAATAAAATAAAATATTTGTGCAGCTTTCTGAGATTTGGTATGTTTCTGTAGCGTTTCACTCTAGCTACACAAACACACAAAATCTCACAAAGCTGTATGTGGTATTTTGTGTATGTTGTGTGGGTCAGTTGTATTATGTCGTTTTGTGTGTGTGTAAAGTGTGAAAGTTGGTTTTTTGAGCTTTTTGGGGCTGTGTAAAGTTCCTGCTTGTTGCAAGGGTCATTTTGGGTGAGGTGCAGCTGCTTTTACATTGTGTGTTTCAGTTGTGTTGTGTTGTGTTGTGTGGGTGTAAAGTGTGAAAGTTAGTTTTTGGTACCTTATTGTTTTGTATACTTTGTTTATTATTTTTATTGTTATTGGCCATGCCCACCCAGTCACATGACTGCCAAGCCACTCTCACCCAGTTACATGACCAAGCCACGCCCTGTGTCACATGACCATCAAGCCACGCCCACAGAACCGGTAGTAAAAAAAATTAGAATCCACCCCTGATCTCAGTTCTTACGTGAACCACTTGACAACTCTCAGTTAAGAAAACATTGTGGATGTTGCATCCAGTTTTTTGAGCTAAACAGACAAAACGACAGGCCTAGAAGATGAAAGGCATTAGTAATTGAGCATATCTATTTTACCCTCTAATAATGGTATAGAGAAAAAGTTGAATCACTTTAAGGTTAACTTTTGCATTTATTCTTTTACTTCAACAGTCTGGGAAACATTATAATTAAATCTCTCTCTCTCTCTCTCTCTCTCTCTAGTCACCATATCTATAATTACTATAAACAAAGTTCAAATGAAATCTTAAGCTTTAGAGGTTTGCAAACTAAAAACTAATGTTCATCAAGACAGCTGCAGAAGCAATCTCAAAAGTTAAGAAAGCCAGACCTTTTTCAGGCTTCACATACTGTACATGACTGCTTCTGTTTCTACCATAACCTATTTTCATTTTGGGGTTTTTTTTTTACCTTCTTCATACAGAGCAATCATTTTATATAGTGATTATAATAGTACACCATAATATTGCTGAATGTTGTGACAAATGGCCCTTTTAATTCTGCTGCTTTGTACTTTAAGAAATGCATGTTAAAAATTACTTCATAGAAACTTAACATTTTTTAAACATGAAGCAATAAAGTCAAGATTTTGGAAATTCTACAGTATTAACTTAATTACATCGGCAAGTGCATTACATGCTAGATTTTTCATTAGAGCAAAAACATTTAAAATCTATTTTCCAGACTTAGTGAATGTTGCTATGACACATTTGGTCAATAAAAATGGATGAAAAACAGTAAAGCTTTGAAGCAATAGCCAGAAAATACCACTGTGGTTTACCAAGAGTAGGATGCACAAAATATTAGACCACAGTTAATGAAATTAAGCCAATGTCTTAAGTTAGCAAAATGTGCGCTCTGTTACTTGTTTGGAACTTACACAACTAACTAATCTTTGAAAACTCCTTTGCCGCCAGAAAATAGTATCTTCTGCATCTCTTCATAATTAAATCAGGGGACTACCACTGCTTTGAGTTTGCATTATTTTAATGCAAAGGAACAGTAAAAAAATGTAATCTTTTTTTGCTTCTACAGACTTATGTTACATATTCATGAATTTTCGTTGAATGGATTCATGGGCATGGAGAAAAGGTCAATGTGATAAAAATGAGATAAAGCAAATAATTTTATTAAGCTGGAAACAACAAAAACTAGTATTCGGCTTTATTTTACAGTTTGTTCTTTCAATGCACATTGCATTTTAATTTGCTTTCATTACTTTACTGAAAGTTGCCTAATGTCTGATGCCATTGAAAATGGTATTTTATATGCTACCTACATACAGATTCTCATGTATGTATCCTGAAGCATTAAAGATTAAACAGAACTATTTCAAACATTGTTACTTTTAAGATTTGCTGGAATTAAACTGGTCTTTTTGATTACTACCATAAAAGATAAACTCGTTGAAATCTAAAATTTGATTTAAACCATGCACACTGTGCTTTCAAACATTAGAATGTATTGTGAAAGAAGTAAATGCTAAATATTTCATTCTTATTACGACCTTTACAACTTCTTAGTAACCATTGAAAGCTCTCAGCTTAGACTTTTAATTGGGGAGAATTGCACATACAAAATTAACGTAATTATTGTCTTTCTTTAATCTTTTGGTAAGATGTTGTCTGCCTACTACTATAGCATCCACCAGATATTAATAAAAATAGTGATCTTGATCCAAGAGAAATTTAAGTACCAAGAAAAAATTAGGCTTTCTTCTTATACAATATTCTATTGGACTTGCTGATCTGGAGAACTCTGCATAATATTTCCAGTTTGTTTATTACTATTATTTTTATCCCATCTTTATTGTTTTATAAGTAACTCAAGGTAGAAAATGTATATAATTCTTTCTCTTCCTATTTATTCCACAATAAGAGGTAGGTTTGGCTCAGAATCAGTGACTGGCCCAAGATCACCCAACCAGTTTTCATGCCTAAGGCAGTATTAGAACTCACAGTCTCCTGGTTTTTAGGACAATATCTTAACCACCATACCAAACTGGCTCAAACAATTTGTTGCCATTATACTTCTTCCTGTCTTGAACATACTACAAAGCTGATTCTTACTTATTACTGAATTTCCAAAATGCAGGATTGTCTGAAGCAGATTCCTTTGATTTGTTCCTGGAGATTATGAGTTGGCATGTAAAGGGTAATTTTTCCTTTGCCTGATCTAATCAAGGGACACGAGCTGAACAGCTCAACTCAAGCACCCTGCTAGAAGTTGCTATTTAGAGAATAAGAAATCCATTCCACAGCTGCACAGAAGAATATTAATCTAATGTATTCTAGGCCATTTCATAAACATTTATAAAACCCAACCGAATTACATTCTAACGTGCCATAATAAAACACTATTTTAATTCAGTCTGGTCTGTTTAGTCCATCCAAACAAAACAACAAAATGTTATGAACTTGATTTACACGAAGATATTTTTAGCAGCCTTCTGAGAGAGAACTAGAGCTTCTATGAGGCATAACATTTAAAATATCTCGTCTTGCAAGAAAGAAACATCAGTACTCATTTCAAAGGAAAGCTTGACATGACATATTTCAAAGGGAAAGAAAATTGAATCCATTTTATTCTAGTTACAAGCAAAGAAAAAAAATTTAGAGGAAGTGTGTCAAAATCAATCAACAATGGAACCTTCAATGCAATTTATTTAAAACTATATAGGGTAATATCCTGCTCAATAAAAACAAGAAAAATATGTAACGATGGAAGAGATCATTAACCTTAAAACAAAACATTAATATCTCTATTAGCAGAGGTGTTGAATTACATGGGTCTTTAACAGAAGCTGTATTACATTCCAACTGAAAATACAGCTCAGAGCCCATACCCTTATTTCCATAATCATTTTCATATGCCAAGCATACATTAATGCAGTATTATCTTCAGAACAAGAAACAGACATTCCTTTAGAAATTAATTCAATATTGAAATGCATCACATTAAGTTTTTTTTAATCCACATTTCTCTCAGGAATACTTGCAATGCAAATACTACATAGAAAACTTGTAATATTCTTTCCAAGGACTCCATTATGTCTGACAGAAAAAGTCTAAAGTATAAACTTACCATTACAAAGCATACAAGTTTATCCTATTACAAAATTATTTCTGTAAACACAGCCTTTAAACAATTAAACTAAAATATGAAACAAGCGGATATGCTTCAAAAATCTCATTAACTAATTCATTAGCTTTCATACTCAGATTCATTATAGTCAACTTAACAATGCTGGTAATGGAAAAATCAGTATAGAAGAGAATTTATGATGGAAGAAACTAGCTGCATAAACCCATGGTCCAGTATTGATCTCTATGCCCTGCCCTGGTTTAAGTCTCAACAGAGTTATTTAGGAAGCAGGCAATGGCAAACCAGTTCCAAAAACCTTGCCAAGGAAAAATGCAGGGACTTGTCCAGGTAGTCATTAGAAGACTGACTCAAAAGCCCCAAAACAAAATTAATAGCAATCTGTTTATTAACAGAAAAGTTATTTCAACGTGAATACAAAAATACCAACTGATACAACTGCCTCAGTATTACCCTTATATAAATTACTGTGCATGTTTTCCCATGCATAGAGATGTGGTGTCAGTATTATTAAAATAGCAAAAGAAAACAGGATTTTATTTTTGTACTAAGTATTATGAATTAGAGATATATTTACACTTTGAAAACTAAAGTGCATAGAGGTGAGAAGGTAACATCTTCAACAACTTCTAAAGTTGCAACATTTCCCCACAACCTTGCACATCTGTATTTTACAGTTGCCACACAACACTAAGATGCACACAGTGGAAGTTTATTTCTCTGGTGCCCAATTTTCATACTATGCAATTAATGCCGAGGCCATGAAATTTACAGCTTGACCTAAATACCATTAAACAAGTGACAATAAATTGAGTATGATTTTTGAGAAACTAAATATTTATTCCTAACTCTTATTCTTCAGGATACATATTTATCACATGAACCTACAATTCTTTCAGTTTTTCAATTCCACTTATGTCAGTAATTCTATTAAATGAAAGCAGATTCTTTTTTGCATAAAAGGGCAATACAGGTGCCTTTTATATAACCCAGATATTGTTCCAAGCTATGTAATCTAAATAAAATAGTACATAAATTATCCACTGATCTATTTTAAAACACGTGTGATATCTATCCTTAGATGATAAAAACAATGAGAAACCAGTTGTTGCTATTCCTTCTACTGGACAAGAATCTCTGGGAACTGGGAAGCATATATATTTAATTAATTGTGGTTGGTTGCACAGTCTGCCAGATATTTAGATCTGATTTGGCATTTTTATCAACCTATCAAGTTCTTCCCAAAGATTTTGGATGGGCAGAGGTTATTGGACGGTGTTAAAGGAATTGCCACAGAATGCAAGCTGTTCCAAATAAAGTTGCCTTTTGCAATTGACTGATGGTGACACTGTCAATACCAATGATGTTCAAGTAGTGCTCTAGATGTTTTGGGATTACACAAAAAGGACTTGTTGCTTTTGACACTATTTTTGCTTTCTTTGCGACAGTCATTCTATTTCTATTTGCAGGTCTTTTTATTTTGTGATAAAATAACAACTATAAACAACTAGCATAGCTGCTAGTTCTTTAGCTGGTGTTGGCCTTGACATGCATTGAACTCTTCCCAAGGATCTAGCATGTAGTATATGTCCAAGCAATGTAGCCTTGGGTAATTAACAGGTGGAAATGTTGTCAATGCAGAGATTTTCTACGTGGCTTCCAATACTTTTTTAGCATGGTACCCAAGGTGTTGATAACCAAAGTGAACCACCACGGCCAGTTTATGCCAAAATCTTTCAACTTTAATTTTCAGATCTTTATACTCTGTGATCTTCTCCAATACTTTGCCTTCTATTCTGCTATACCCCTGGTATTGCCACATCAATTATCCATACTTTCTTCTTTTCAACCACAATTAAATCCAGTATACTATGAGTCAAGGCTTTATCAGCTTGTATTTGGAAAACCCATAATATTTTAACCTGCTCATTTTTTACTACTTTTTCCAACACTATATTCCCATCAATTTTTCATTACTGGCACACAATAATTTGTACTGATATTCCAGTGAAGCATTTTGACAACTCTCTTATATCATTGTTTATACTTGACATGTAATAATGTAATCAGTTTGCGTGATCTTCTTGCATAAGCTATGATCTACTGTTTCTTATGCCTCTTTGCACAATCTACACTCGAATCATTTGATGATTTTTCAATTCTGGCTTTAATTGCATTAATTTGCATAGTTTGCTCTTGAGCAGCCAAATTTAAGCCTTCAGTTTCTCTTTTAATGTTCTAGTTCTAAGCGATTGCCAGCTATTCTTTTTATCCATCTTTCCCTTCAAACTTTTGTAAAAATTGACTATATAAAACTTTTACTTCCTAGCATTTCAATATTCATGTTTTGTTTTCTGCACATTCAATAAGTTTGTTTTTAATTTAAATCAATATTTGTTCTTGGCCATCTTTTATATAATCAGTCAATGCATGTTCTTCTTCAATAGTTTGTTTCACTCGAAACAAATCTCTGCCTCAATATCACTATGGGGATGTAACACATAATCAATAACCATTACCTTTCTTGTATTTTTGGTCCAAACTATCCAATTTAGCCTGGGTCCAGTTAATTCTAGCAGTGTACCAAATCACAAGTATTGCACAGGTATTGTGATTTTGATGTTGTTTCCTCTCTTCAATTTTATCTTTAGCACTCTTTTTTACTAATAGTTTATAGATTACCCCTACTATAGGACATAAAATCTCAGACAAAATTAAAAGTTGAAATCAAAGAGGGAAAGAAAAAGCATAGTCCAAAAAAGCAGAAGGATTCGGTTATTATATGGCTAAATATCAGTTCAAATTACATATGTCTTGCATACTGTGAGTGCTGAAGATCAGCTGATAATACAGCAATGTGAAACATAAACCATGGCAAGTGCCTACTTTTCTATCATTATTAAAATATTGGAAATAGGACACAGCCAAAAGTAAAATTATAAATAAAACTTTATAGAAAGAACTTAAAATTATAAAAATGTATTCCCTCTGTCGTACAATGATAAGAATAATTAAATATCCAAAAATCTGGTTACATTATTATTATATCATAAAATTACATAAAACATATTATCTTGCAGCATTTTTTCCAAATAAATACTTTTAATTGTTCCCCAATATAAGCAAATCAAGGGCTACATTTACAAGGCATGAAAAGGATTGTATTCAAAAACTGATATCTGAAAGCTTCTCACTACCTACTCTATTTCTCCCACAAAAAGATTCAGCTGCTGCTAAAACAGGTAACCAACTTCACCATAAAATACCATTAAAAACCAAAGATAAACATGATTTACGTTTTATGAACTATTATTTACCCTCACATTTATAGCTAATATCTGGCTTTGTTTTAGAAAAAAATCATCTGCATACTACATTGCTCACAGGCTTGACTCAGTCATTCCACTGTTATTGCACATCTCTTAAAGCAACTATAAATTTTATTCAAGAATTTATATATCCCCAATAATAATTGCTTTAAAGGAGTGTTAAGAGAATTCATACTGTTCCACAGTGCTGATGTCACATGACTTTTCTTTGAAAGCAATCTTATGTGAAACGATATTACCGTGTACATCAAATTTCTCAAACCTAGTGCTGTTAGTTCTATTAGAAATACAAACTCACAGGATTCTCAACCAAAGGTCCAACAGATTTTTGTTTATGTGCAAATTTATATCTTAGTCTTCTGACACTGACACATCATATGCAGAAGATACCAGGCTTGAGAGGTTATTGAATGTAAGAACAAATCATTATAAATAAATAAACACATAAATAAAACTAAAGCATTACAAACAGCCTTTAGCAATTCTAATGAAACATGGGTTCAAAATAAAAGTCCTACCCAGATATTCCAATGCTATAACAGAAATAATATAAAACTCAAAGGGATAAATTAAGTAGAAATAATTAAACAGAATGGGAATAAAAGATATGAATTGTCATAGGTAGCAGTTATCTTTCATAAATGTAATATACTCTTGTGAGCTATCTATCCCTCTGTCTTAGCTGACAGTCAAATACAGCCATATAAGACAGTACCCTAAAACAAGCTTGTAAAAAGCCGCTATAATGGAAGCTTGTAGATGGCAAGAAACATCTCGACACACAGAAATATTTGTAAATTGGATGATAATTTGTTCTCCTTTCCATTCTGGGCTTTCGTGCATCAAACAGAAGTAAAGCTACTTTGGCCAAGGTTGTATTAATAAATATTTTTATGTGGAAAAAAATTGGAACATGCAAAATTATATACTAGATTCAGAATACAATAAATTGCTTCCATTTTCTATCAAAGAATTAATTATCCATATTTTATTTCTTCTGACAGGACAGGAGTTTTCTGTGGGTTTCAGTGCTGGGAAACAACAGGATTAGCTCTCTCGCTTGTAACTGCAGAGAGTTTTAAAAGACACTATGTTCACAAACCTCATTTTCTAATCACAAAATTGCTGATTAACTACTTCTAAGCTATTAGAGAACTTTTTTCATGAATTGTTCATTAACTACTTCTAAGCTATTAGAGATCTTCAGAAAAACATGTTTAAAGCACCAGGTGAATCTGCTTTCAATCCTGAATAAAGAAAAATTTAATCATAAACTTAAAAATTTAAAGATTTGAAATAAACAGTAAAAAGCTAAATAACGTTTTGATTTTTAGAAAGTTACAAAAGGGTACAGACAAAATTGGAATACTTAAAAATTTACAATAAGATTTTGGAACTAACGGTAAATAATGGGTTTTTGTGGGAAATATTCTATTTTGCATTTTTCAAGATAAAACAAAGATAAGCAATTTCATGATTTCAAAAACTGGACCCTAGAAGGGACTAAAGTGTTTGGGTACAGAAAAGCCTGTAAAATGTTGCAAAGAATTATAACAGTGAAAATACTAAAGTAGATTTTTGAAAACATAGAATTAAAAAATAGTAGCCATAATATCAACAATGTTGGTAATGATGTCTGGATGAATATTATTCTTCCAAACAGGAAATCAAATGATGCATTTTCCATAAAAGATTTGTAGAATCCTGGTAGCCATTAACATGTACAATGGCAATTTGGTATATTCATTGAAATTTACATATACATAAATGTTCGCAAGATTACAGCACTCAAAAGAATCCTGCACATTGTCCAAAATGCCTATGCAGAAAAGTTTAACTAGGGTCAAGCATAGTCATTCCACCACATCATGACTCTTGACCTTAGCAGTAGACCCACTGCTGCTATGCATTATAGCCAGAACATTTCTCTGTTCAAGTTATTAACCTTGCAACATTCAATGATTCTCTAATTCCACAAATGTCCAGATTACTAATTCTTCCTAGGCAAGTAAAACGGGTAAAATAGAAAGGGTTTTGGAAATAGCAGATGTGGTAATATTTCATATCCATCCCATCCTTGTCTCTTTTTTTTTTTCAACCTTTCATACAATTTAGGGAAGTTAAAACATCATCCACCAGTGAGTCAGAATATTAAGCTTTAACAGGGGACTTTGTCTCAAATCACAGATATCAGAAGGGACAGTTAACCCTCAGGTAAATAGTTTGCTTGGCATGGGGAATGTTACTTTAACCCCAAACAAACACAATTTTGTTTAAGATTTAAATCTACCCATTCAGTGTTAATTGGATGGATTAATTAGTTCAGGTTTGAAGTTTGTGTGACATTATGACAATGTCTTGCCAGTATAGGAGCATAAAGTGCACCACAATTCACTGTTAGAAGTTTGCAGCCTTTTCTTTGTGGGGGAAAAAGACTCTAGATTACAGATGGGTTTGCTTTACAGCACACCAGACAAGAAAACTCTTGGCAATTTAAACATAAAGCAATGATGCTAAAGTTTGGTTTTGTTTCCTTTTCCCTCCCAATATGATGCATTATACCAGGGGTGTCTAACTTGCGCCATCACAGCAGTGTCATGTGACATATCGGGACATTTTTCCCCTTCGCTAAACTGGGCGGGGGCAGGGCCAGCATGTGACGCATCCAGCCCGCAGGCCGCGAGTTTGACACTCCTAAATTATACAATTAAACCTAAATAACACAAAATAATCACTTGGCTTTTCATAGAAAAAGGTGACAGGTAATAAAAGCATGGGATTAAGAGTGTGAGAAACTTTTTTTGAAGGGTGGGGGGGACAACGGCTGAGTCAGTTTGCTTTAAAATCAACTGCCAATATTTGCCACACCGCTCTTTGAAACTCTTTCAGCTGTCATCATACATCTTGGCTCAAGACTACAGTGCTCATTTCTTGCACAGATTTGCATAAAAATTACTGGGCTGCCATTTTCTTCCTACAGTCATTTTAAATTACATGGAGGGGTTTTCAACTGATTAGCTATATTAATCTGACTTTCCTGAAACTTTTCTGAAGTCCTAGGTGTACAGGTCCAATGGCTAAAGTAGCTAATTTTCACTGGGGAGGGTCTAGAACTAAAGAAAGGCAAATAAAGCTTATTTGCTTTCAGCCTCAATTGAATTAGCTATCAAGTGAACTAATGTACTCATGGCACACCAACAGGTAAGAACAGCACTGAACTCATTAGTCCCTGAAATGATACCTTAAACAATACTGCATGTAGTTTAAAATCTAACCCAGGGTGCTCCGAATAAAGTGTCAGTTTTGGACGTATCACGTGGAGCACACATTTCAACCCAGAAGATTGGAAGGAAATGATTAAAGTTCAACAATCTGCACTATGATTCAGTTCAGAAATGTGTGTGATGGGGAGGTTGGGGGAGAGAAAGTAAAGGGTGGAGGAAGAACAGATTTCAGAGGCATTAAAACAGCAATTGCCTGTCTTTTCAATCTTTCTCTTAACTGGCTAAAGAACTATGTAGCAAATCCAAAACCCTTTTTATATGCACACCTGGGAAGAATTCTGAATTCTGTTACTTTCCTCAACATTACCCTGATGTGGTTTTGACCAGATGTTTAAATGTTACAACATGTACTTTTCTTCTTTTCTTCCAAGGAAAAAGGAAAATAAGAGGAATATTTGACTTCACTCCACAAGAGACCTATTTAATAGTTTGGTGGTTATGTAAGTAAAGGTAGCTTGGCTAAGTCAGTGTTGACGACATATAGAACGACATGATCCTAATGAGTTGGAAAATATTGGCTCTCTTGAGATTTAACCAGATGCTACTGCACTGAGAAAGCTACTGTATTATTGAATTTCATTTTTGTGAGGTAAAATTTATTATTCAACCATTACAGTATTCCACATGAAGTCTTCCATAAAATAGTTTTGCAGTTACATTCTGGAAAATAGGTTTTATTTTCACTTTAATACATCATTTACATGAGGGGTCCAAATGCCTATTTGATCATTTTAAACAGATAAATTAGAGGTCTGCAAGCAATTTTGTTTAAAACCCTCACACAGAGCAATAGAATTGGACTGTCAACAAAATTACAAATTACTTAAATGCAGCAGGAAAAATGCACTCTCAAGGTTCAGTTTCTACAGAAAATAAAACTGTATGCAATGGCATTAATATTTTCCTGGCATACGCATCAAAATCCAAATTTCAAACTTACTACAAAGAATTACATTAGGAAAACTCTCAAAGAGGAGATAAACACAGCCTTCCATCAGTTTGGAAACAGATGGCGCCTAAATTGAATAAATTAAATTAAGTGAACATTATTAATTTAATTCTTCAATTACAAACTGGGATAGTATTGTCTCTTACTAACCTGAATTCTTGAACTGTATACTTTAGAAAAAAGGAAGGTATGATAAACAGAGATCTTTAAACACATGCATTGAACAAGTATAAAAACAAGCGGCAGTTGGCTGTGATAATGTCTTGTTGGAAAACCAAAGATTTTTTTGCTGACCAATATGTAAACCAAGTTTTAAACTGATTACTTAAGATTTATTTTCAAGAACCCAAATGTCAATTTTAAATTATGCCACAAGCACATTTATTAATGCCAGTCAAAATACAATGGCTTACCTGAAGGATTCGTCAGTTAATTTGTTTAAATAATATGTTATTTATTTAGGTAAATGAGTGCATTCATTTTTTTTCCAAATATATTTAATACATTTTATAGTTTTTATATGTACAAACTTACTTAGATCACATCAGAATATTTTTAAAAAACTATATCTCAACTTTAAACATAAGAATTAATGAACGAACAAATGACATACCATACATAAAAATGTTGTCATTACCTGATATTTGGAAGACTTCATTTATTAAACTTTCATTAACTAATGATGAACTGGAATTTCCAGTATAAGCCCAACTCTGCCAAATAGTTTGCATTAGAAAGTTCTGAGCTCTCGTAGCCTGAATTGTCAAAGTTGGAAGTTCAAATATAAATTCATTCACTGCAGTACTAGATCGCTTAGACCTAGGACATAAAAAAAGATAGGAGAAATTAGAATTGCATAGTATTATTATTGGAACATATACATACATATATACATACATACATGTGTACATATACATACATAGACAGACAATCTCCATATAGTCCTGCAATGCATGACAAATTAAATTTCTAAATTACAAGACAATTTAGGGGTTAGAACAGTGAAGAACATTTGACACATGTTAAAGGTGAAATGACATGATGTTTTGAGTCATACGCCAGCATTCACCAACACCCAGCAACTATTCTCCAAAGCACGCCCCAGTCACATGTGATTTTTGGAGACTATAGAAATCACACAAGAATGGGGTGTACTATCATGTGGCCTCCAAAACCTCCGGAAGTTGTGCAGCCCTCAGGACCTATGAAAATTGCACGAGAACGTAGTGTACTTTTGTACAGTTTTTGAAGGCTGCAGAATTATTTGAAGCAATCCATTATTTCATAGACTATGCCATAACATTAACATAACATTGCCATAACATTGCCATAACATTAACATAACATAACATAACATTGGGGCAGAGAGGACAAATTTCTGTCCTTATTTTAAAAAGACACTTATTCCCTTAGCTTGATACAGGCTAGCAAAATGTTTTGAAAATCTGCTAAACTAAGTTTAAGCACTATTTTTAAATGAGAATAGAGTTCAGTCCTTATGCAAAGGCCATGCAAGTCTAAGAAAAATAAGAAGAAAAACATACTACCAAAATCATTCTTTGAAATGATGTTAGAATTAAATTTGCAGGATGCATGGAGAGAAGTACATGGGACAAACACATACATTTTACTCAAATCCACACCAGTCCTGGTCAAGAATCGACATGGCATGGGTGACACCGGGATTACAAAAAGAGATAGAAGAAATAGAAAAAGAGACTGACAATAGAGCAGATCACAACCCAATAAAAATAATATGGAAAGGACAGAAAAGGAAAAAGAGATGGACAATGACCAAAATCTACTAAAAGATAAAGAATACAGACAAATGTTAGAGAAAAAACTGAGATTATTTTTTATGTAAACAAAAAAGAGGACACATCGTTACAAAACTTGTGGGATACCACAAAAGCCTATATGTGTGGATTAACAATAGTGTACATGGCAGGAAAAAAATAAGAAAAGAAAACAACAAGAGACATTACTATAATAGGACCTACCTAGTGGCATTGAGGGAAGCGAGACGTTGTTACGTCTCCTCCCTCATTGCGTCGGCAGATAACCGCCCGGCCGCCCTGTTTCAGGTGACTCGTTCCCTCCTTCAACAGGGGGAGCGGGATGACCTGTTGCAGGGACGTGCTGAGGAGTTTAGTGGTTATCTATACGATAAAATCGTTCTGGACCAAAATTGGGTGGATCCAGGTGAGACGTCGGAGGGCGGTCTTGTTGAGATTGTTTGGGATGAGTTTGACCCTGTGGCTCCCGAGGACATGGACAGGTTGCTGGGTAGGTTGAACGCCACCACGTGTTTACTGGACCCGTGCCCCTCCTGGTTGGTACTGGCCACTCAGGAGGTGACACGAGTCTGGCTCCAGGAGATTACGAATGCTTCTTTGTTGGAGGGGGTCTTTCCGGCCGCCTTGAAAGAGGCGGTGGTGAGGCCCCTCCTCAAGAGGCCTTCCCTGGACCCAGCTGTTTTAGGTAATTATCGTCCGGTCTCCAACCTTCGTTTCGCGGCGAAGGTTGTAGAGAGTGTGGTGGCATGTCAATTACCCCGGTACCTGGATGAAACTGTCTATCTAGACCTGTTCCAGTCCGGCTTCCGGCCCGGATACAGCACTGAGACGGCTTTGGTCGCGTTGGTTGATGATCTCTGGAGGGCCAGGGATAGGGGTTATTCCTCTGCCTTGGTCCTATTAGACCTCTCAGCGGCTATTGATACCATCGACCATGGTATCCTGCTGCACCGGTTGGAGGGATTGGGGGTGGGAGGCACCGTTTATCGGTGGTTCTCCTCCTATCTCTCCGATCGGTCGCAGACGGTGTTGACAGGGGGGCAGAGGTCGGCCCCGAGGCACCTCACTTGTGGGATGCTGCAGGGGTCGATTCTCTCGCCCCTCCTGTTCAACATCTATATGAAGCCGCTGGGTGAGATCATCAGTGGCTTCGGTGTGAGGTACCAGCTGTACGCTGATGACACCCAGCTGTACTTTTCCACACCGAAGCTATCCAAGTGCTGTCCCGGTGTCTGGAAGCCGTACGGGTCTGGATGGGGAGAAACAGGCTCAAGATCAATCCCTCCAAGACAGAGTGGCTGTGGGTGCCGGCATCCCGGTACAGTCAGCTGTAGCCGCGGCTGACTGTTGGGGGTGAGTCATTGGCCCCGATGGAGAGGGTGCGCAACTTGGGCGTCCTCCTGGATGAACGGCTGTCCTTTGAAGATCACTTGGCGGCCGTCTCCAGGAGAGCTTTTTACCAGGTCTGCCTGGTTCGCCAGTTGCGCCCCTTTCTAGACCAAGATGCCCTATGCACTGTCACTCACGCTCTCGTGACGTCTCGTCTGGATTACTGCAATGCTCTCTACATGGGGCTCCCCTTGAGGAGCACCCGGAGGCTCCAGTTAGTTCAGAACGCGGCTGCGCGGGTGATAGAGGGAGCCCCTCGTGGCTCCCATGTGACACCTCTCCTGCGCAGACTGCACTGGCTACCTGTGGCCTTCCGGGTGCGCTTCAAGGTTTTGGTAACTATCTTCAAAGCGCTCCATGGCATAGGGCCGGGTTACTTACGGGACCGCCTGCTGCTACCAAATACCTCTCACCGACCCATGCGCTCTCACAGGGAGGGACTCCTCGGGGTGCCGTCGGCCAGGCAGTGCCGGCTGGCGACACCCAGGGGAAGGGCCTTCTCTGTGGGGGCCCCCACCCTCTGGAACGAGCTTCCCCCAGGACTCCACCAACTTCCTGACCTTCGAACCTTTCGCTGCGAGCTTAAGACACATCTATTTATTTGCGCAGGACTGGACTAGATTTTAAATTCGAATTGGTTTTAATGGGGATTTTATTATTTATATTGTCATTTTAATTATTCGGCCATTTGTAATAAGTTTTTTTAATTGATGTTTTATGTTGTATTTATATGTATATTTTTATCTGGCTGTGAACCGCCCTGAGTCCTTAGGGAGATAGGGCGGTATACAAATACGAAAAATAAATAAATAAATAAATAAATAAATAAATTACAGGAAGAACTTTAAAAAGTGGGATTTGAATTACAGAAAGAGCCCCAAAATAATAAAAGAAAAGAAAAAAGAGATTTCATAAAGCACAAATTTAATTTGATCATGCAAGAAGAAATGGCATAGAAAATTAAAATGGCAAAACAAAACTATTTTGAGCACGTGAATAAACCAGGACGCTGGTTAGCATACAAATTTTAAAAAGAAAAAGAGAAAAAAATAATATATCAATTACAAAATGAGAAAGGAGTGGTTCAACACAGAAGGGAAGAAAAAAAGAAAATAATACAAGAATTTTTTATGAAGTTATATTCCCAAGATAATATTGCAGAGGATAAGATCAAACAATAGCTAGATACACTGAACATAAACCAAATTATAGAAGAGCAAAGAGAGATGTTAAATGGAGTAATAACTACAACCGAACTAGGGGCGGCATTGAAAAAGCAGAAAAATTATAAATCACTGGAACCAGAGGGAATTCCACTGAGTTACATAAAAGTACACAAGAAACATTAGAATGAGTAAAATTAGAAATATTTAATGAAGCACCTGAAGAGGCCAAATTACCAACAACATGGACAGAAGCACTCTTATTCCAAAGGAAGATATAGACTGTCAACAAATCAAAAACTACAGATCCATTTCATTATTAAACACAGAACACAAAATATTCACCTCCATAATATCAGAAAGAGTCAAAAGAATCTTAAACAAACACATCCATTCAGATCAAAATGGTTTCTTACCAAATAGACAGATAAAAAACAACACAAGAATCATTAAAAACACGTTAGAGTATTACGAGGCACATCCAGAAAAACAGGCTGATAATTTAAATTGGAAATTTATCGGTACACAATTTAAAAAAATTAAATTTGGGAGGAAATTTATAAAAATGGTAGAAAAAAATTATACAATTCAAACAGCAAAAGTGATAATAAATGATGACACCACAGAAAAAATTGATATAACAAAAGGGGTAAAATAAGGATGTCCGCTTTCGCCTCTTCTATTTATCCTAACTTTAGAAACAGTCTTAATAAAAAATAGGAAAGATCAGGACATAAAAGGCTTAAAAATTAAAAAAGAAGAATACAAAGTTCATGCATTTGCTGACGATCTAGTATTCATATTAGAAGAACCATTAGAAACTGGACCTAAATTAATTCAAAGAATAGAAGAATATGGCTAGGTAGCAGGACTTAAAATTAATAAAAGTAAAATGAAAATAATAACAAAAAACCTTACTAAAAACAAGAGAGAGAATTAGAAGAAAAAACAGGTATGCAAAACAGATAGGAAAGTAAAATATTTAGGAATTTGGCTAAATGTTCTTCAATGAGCCTCTGGTGGCTCAGACTGCTAAGACAGTCTGTTATTACCACAGCTGCTTGCAATTACTGCAAGTTCAAGCCCCACCAGGCCGAAGGTTGACTCAGCCTTCCATCCTTTAAAAGGTAGGTAAAATGAGGACCCAGATTGTTGGGGGCAATAAGTTGACTTTGTATATAATATACAAACGGATGAAGACTATTGCTTAACATAGTGCAAGTCGCCCTGAATCTTCGGAGAAGGGCGGGATATAAATGCAAATTAAAAAAAAATTAAGGAAGATAATTACAACAAAATACATTCTCTTTCTCTATAGCCAACAGCCTTTTCCCAACAAGCGAGCCAGTTTTAAAACATGCCTCCTAGTCACTACTACTATCTCACAGACCACAGATGAGTACCATATCAATTTTTTGTCATCTGAAGGGTTAAAAAGGCTAATGCTTAATGGATATCTATGATACAAAACCAGAAACTTGGTGTCATTTGCATACACCTGCATACAACTCACAGCCACCAGGCAAAATCAAGATGCTGGAGTTTATTGACTTTCCACAAATTCATGATTAAAACAATAAAGTAAAGCAAGAACACTTCTAATGCTCTTCCTAAGCATTACAATTTAAAGTTAACACTTTCTAAGTATTAAAATGTTAGTTATGATGCTTTAATTAGAAAAGATAAGATATAAAGCCAAGAAATAAGTAAACAAGTTACATATTTTGTTAAAATGGTTTCAAGTGGCAATAACTTTAGAATTTTACAACACAATTTAATGCAGATTGTCATTATTACCCAGAATCTCTGCTCTAGACATGTGGCATCACAACCAACTAACCAAAAGTAGCATACCTATTAATAATTTTTTTGGCTACTAATTCCAAATATGTTGTTTGATAGTGACAAATATTTTTAAAGGTGTTATTTTCATCAAGGCAATGAAATATTATACTCAAATTTTTCAAATACAATTTAGAAGTACAAATATTACAGTAATAATATATACAGATACATAATGTTTGAAAATGTTTTTAAATAAAAACAAAGAAAGCTACGTTGCAGGTTTACCCAAGAAATAAAATTGAGATTTTCAATCATTATTCAAAACATACCACAAGGAGAATTCTATAATAGTTCATAAAATATCTTTGTTTTTAAAAAATGATGGTCTGTTGGATATGTAGAATATGTGTCTCATCCAATGTGTATACTTTAAGTAATAGTGATGTATAAAATCTCAAAACCCAAATAAAGCAGGTGGTATAATTTAAAAAAACAAAGTGTACATGCAAGTTTAATCACATCACCAGGTTATTCTTCAGAACTAGTTCCCATTCACTAAATGACTTTAATGAAGCTCTCAGTCTGCAGGCTGATTTGGATAAATCAGTTCAAATACCATTTGATGTATTTCATCTGGAGTTCTATTCATTGCAGACTACATTTAGCAATCTGGTTGTAATATTCATTTATTCCTACTCCATTACCACAGTTAGTCCTCAACAACCTTGTAAGTCATGGCCATAAGTTAATTCACCCATGTGACTAGAAGTAATTTTCCAGCCTTTTTTACAGAGGTTATTAAGGAAATGTGGATGCTGCATTCATTAAGTGAATGCTGCAATTGTTAAGGAAACTCATTCATTTAAATGGATGTCTTTTGCCGCTAGCTGGCAAAAAAAAAAAGCCAGAAACAGACAAAATACATAATGAATCAAGGTCATATGAGCATGGAATGCCACAACAGGTTGTAAAAGCTGAGCTATTTAACATGCAGTCATGTGACAAGGATCCGAAGGTGATGCAAACATTTACGATGGCCAGGGAAGCTTTAGGGGCCATAAAACACCTGTTTCATGGCCATCAAAAAAAGGCAGGTTGTTAAGCAAGGACTACTTGTATCCTCTAATTGTTTGCCTTAGTTTAAATTAAAGTTGTTATTAAAATGAAAGAAAAATGTTGAAAATTTAATCTAGCTGAATCATAGCCAGAGGCTGAAAAATACAGATTGATATAAGGAATTTAATAAATTTCCATGATCAAAAAATTATGGATCCTGATTGACAGATTGGGTTTATATATATATACACATTCTGAAACGCTTACCAGTATTTAGGTAGCTTAAGCATTTTGCCATATACAGCTGTGCTGAATGAAGGAATTACTGAAGTTGGTAAACTATAAGATCCATTAATATCCAATGATGTCAATCCCGCCTGAAAACCAAATATCTTTAAAAAGAAATAAAATAGTCAATAACAAAATATAAATATTTGGGGCTTTTTTCATTAGCATATTTTTTTCATTTCAATGCCATGAAATTCTTGCTTTTCTACATATTTTAGAAAGTCTAAGCAGTAAAATCACGCAAGGAGCTAAATAAACAATGCTAAGACAACATGATTTACTATATCTTGGAACCAATGGCCCATAATATGATAAATAAGTTATATGTTTATTTATTTATTTATTTATTATTCGAATTTATATACCGCCCTATCTCCCAAAGGACTCAGGGCGGTTCACAGGCATATAAAACATCAATATCAATATACAAATTAAAATAATCCTTAAAAAACTTATTCTAGCGCCCGAATTATTAAAAATAGAAATATAAATATAAAATATAAATATTAAAATCAATTTAAATTTAAAACCCCTCTAAATTTAAAAATCTAAAAATCTAAGCCAGTCCTGCACAGATGAATAAATGTGTCTTGAGCTCGCGACGGAAGGTTCGAAGGTCAGGAAGTTGACGGAGTCCTGGGGGGAGTTCGTTCCAGAGGGCGGGAGCCCCCACAGAGAAGGCCCTTCCCCTGGGCGTCGCCAGACGACACTGCCTAGCTGACGGCACCCTGAGGAGTCCCTCTCTGTGAGAGCGCACGGGTCGGTGAGAGGTATCTGGTCGCAGCAGGCGGTCCCGTAGATAACCCGGCCCTATGCCATGGAGCGCTTTAAAGGTGGTCACCAAAACCTTGAAGCGCACCCGGAAGGCCACAGGTAGCCAGTGCAGCCTGCGCAGGATGGGTGTTATGCGGGAGCCCCGAGGGCTCCTCTATCACCCGCAGCCGCATTCTGAACTAACTGCAGCCTCCGGATGCCCTTCAAGGAAGCCCCATGTAGAGAGCGTTGCAGTAATCCAGGCGAGACGTCACAGGCGTGAGTGACCGTGCATAGGGCCTCCCGGTCCAGAAAGGCGCAACTGGCGCACCAGGCGAACCTGGTAGAACGCTCTCCTGGAGGCGGCCGTCAAATGATCTTCTAGAGACAGCCGTTCATCCAGGAGGACGCTTGTTGCGCACCCTCTCCATCGGGGCCAATGACTCGCCACCGATGGTCAGCCGGATTTAGCTGACTGTACCGGGATGCCGGCATCCACAGCCACTCTGTCTTGGAGGATTGAGCTTGAGCCTGTTTCTCCCCATCCAGACCCGTCGGCCTCCAGGCACCGGGACAGCACTTGATAACCGTTGGGGTGGTCCGGTGTGGAAAAGTACAGCTGGGTGTCATCCGCGCACAGCTGGTACCTCACACCGAACCCACTGATGATCTCACCCAGCGGCTTCATGTAGATGTTGAACAGAAGGCGAGAGGATCGATCCCTGCGGCACCCCACAAGTGAGGGCCTCGGGCCGACCTCTGCCCCCCTGTCAACACCGACTGCGGCCGGTCGGAGAGATAGGAGGAGAACCACCGATAAACGGTGCCTCCCACTCCCAATCCCTCCAACCGGCGCAGCAGGATACCATGGTCGATGGTATCGAAAGCCGCTGAGAGGTCTAATAGGACCAGGGCAGAGGAACAACCCCATCCCTGGCCCTCCAGAGATCATCCACCAACGCGACCAAAGCCGTCTCCGTGCTGTAACCGGGCCGGAAACCGGACTGGAACGGGTCTAGATAGACAGTTTCATCCAGGTGTAAGGGAAACTGATATGCCACCATACTCTCAACAACCTTCGCCGCGAAGGTTGGAGACCGGACGATAATTACCTAAAACAGCCGGGTCCAGGGAAGGCTTCTTGAGGAGGGGCCTCACCACCGCCTCTTTCAAGGCGGCCGGAAAGACACCCTCCACCAAAGAAGCGCCCGTAATCGCCTGGAGCCAGCCTCGTGTCACCTCCTGCGTGGCCAGCACCAACCAGGAGGGGCACGGGTCCAGTAAACATGTGGTGGCATTCAGCCTCCCCAACAACCTGTCCATGTCCTCGGGAGCAACAGGGTCAAACTCATCCCATAAAATGTCACCAAGACCACCCTCAGCCGTCTCACCCGTATCACGCAATCTTGGTCCAAACCATCCCGAAGCTGAGCGATTTTATCGTATAGATAACCATTAAACTCCTCAGCACGTCCCTGCACGGGTCATCCCGCTCCCCTGGTGTAGGAGGGAGCGGGTCACCCAAACAGGGCGGCTGGGCGGTTATCTGCCGATGCAATGAGGGAGGAGGCGAGCTACGCGCTTCCTCAATGCCACTAGGTAAGTCCTAGTATAGGACTTCACTAGTGTCCGATCAGCTTCTGAACGGCTAGACCTCCAGGAACTCTCTAGGCGTCTTCTCCGGCGCTTCATCCTCTCAGCTCCTCGGAGAACCAAGGAGCCGGTTGGGACCTGCGCCGGGTCAGAGGTCGCAAAGGCACGACCGGTCTAAGGCCCCGCGGCCCGTTCCCAGGCCGCAACAAGTTCCTCAACCGAGCCGTGAGCCAGACTCTCAGGAAATGGCCCAAGCTCCGTCCGGAACCCCTCCGGGTCCATCAGGCGCCTGGGACGGAACCAACGTGTCGGCTCCGTCTCCCTGCGGTGGTGAATGGCGGTCAGAAAGTCCAGGCGAAGAAGAGAGTGATCTGACCATGACAAAGGTTCAGTGACTATTTCCTTTAAGTCCAGATCTCTCAACCACTGACCAGAGACAAAAATCAGGTCCAGAGTGCCACCCCCAATGTGAGTAGGGCCATCAACTACTTGGGTCAGGTCCAAGGCCGTCATGGAAGCCATGAACTCCCGAGCTGCTGTCGATGACGAGCCGGACGATGGCAAGTTAAAGTCCCCCATGACTAAAAGTCTGGGGGTCTCCACTGCCACCCCGGCCAGCACCTCCAGGAGCTCGGGCAGGGCAGCTGTCACGCAGCAAGGAGCCAGGTACGTGATCAGCAAACCCATCTGGCACCTATGACCCCATCTCACAAAGAGGGATTCGCACCCGGCAATCTGAGGTACAGTGGTCTCCCTCGGCTCTAGGCTCTCTCTAATCACAACCGCCACCCCCCCACCCCTACCCTGGGCCCTCGGCTGATGAAATGCACGGAAACCCGGTGGGCACATCTCAACAAGGGGCACACCCCCTTCCGTGCCCAGCCAGGTTTCCGTAACGCCTATAAGGTCCGCAGCGCCCCTGGATAAGGTCGATATTAGGGGGCCTTATTAACTACGGACCGTGCGTTGCATAACATCAGCCAAGGCCCAGGCTCTGGGGTCTTGACCATCCGGGAACGGGAAAAGGACGGGGATCAGGCGCGCGATCACACACATCGGGCGCGCACCCCAGAACGATATGATCCCCCCCTTCCGCCATATCTGCCCCTCCCACTTACCGTGGAAATCAGGCCACCCTCACCAACAGGAACGCAATCTCCCCTAACCTCCGAACCTATTAAAACCGCCACGAGCACGCTGCAAGGACTGGCTCCTCCCGACGGGCTACCCCAACGCCCGCCTCAACCCTCCCACCCTCCCGACGGGTTCTCTCCCCACCCGCCAAATCCCTCCCCCACCCTCCCTTAAAATTCCCATTAAAATTCCCCTTAAAAAATCTATTAAAACAATTAATTAAAAAACCCCTGAGTCTCCTATTTTTGGCATGCCATCTCTCGGGGTTCCAAAACCCGTCCTCAAGATGGGCCCTCGATAGCGTGGAGGGCCAAACCCGCGAGAGAGGGGAATCTCGCAGGGCAAGCAGTAAATGTCCGCATGCTAAAAGTCCGGCAAGTAGACCCATCCTGGACCTGTCACGATGGAAGTTGACACACCAGTAGTTCCGGGTGAAAGACAGACGAAATATAGTTCTTAGGCGGTAGATGAAAAACCGCCATGAGTAAATCAGAGCACCAACCCCTCCTATCTCGAGGGGTGGACTATGGACGAGGAAATGGGGGAAAAGGATAAAGTCCTACAATAGTCCAGCTAGGATTGTCCAGGACCCGTCTCAATTCACCCCACTGGGGCCAAAGATCTTAAAAAAGTCCCCTTGTAGCCGGCCCTTAGGCGTCCTCTAAAATGATGGAAAAAAGGCGCCCGCATGGCCGTGATCGTCCTTCAAGATGACAAAGAGGACGGGCACGTGCCTAATGGCCAGCCACTCCACCGACGAGACGCCCCCCTCCCAAAACCGGGGGGGGGGCAAAGGACTCAAAAAAGCCCCCACAGACAGCCATAGACGCCCTCAAGATGGTAGGGAGGGCGTCCCCTAGGCCCGTGGATAACCTTCAGAGTGGCAAAGAAGGTGACCACCGGGCCTCTTCATGGTCGCTAAGCCAGGCCGCCAGCTGAAGTAGGCCACTCACCCGCCGGGCCTGCTGGGTCATGCCACCGCGGGACCCAGCCGCCCACCGACAGGCTAGGCCCCCACCAGGCCGGTCCGGCCAGGCCGCCACCATCGCTGCCACCACCGGAGGGAGAGAGCTCCAAGGCTCCTCCAGGAGCAACGCCAGGCCAGGCCGCCGCCGCCGCCGAAAACTCGACCGCCGCCGCCGCCGTTGGAAAAGGCCCCCACCTCTGACACCGCAGACCAAGGGGCGAAGAGGAGAGGCTCTAAAGCCCTTCCTAGGGCAGAGCTAAGCTAGGCCGCCGCTGCAGCCACCGAAAAGCGCCGCCGCCGCCGCCGCCGCCGCTGGGAAATGCCAGGCCGCCGCCGGTCTTATCGCCGCCGGGGGGAGGGGGAATGCTCCGGGACTCCTCCCGAAGGAACCCGGGGGCGCCCCGCTTCGTTTCGCCCATCCTCCGATCCGTCGTACTGTCCTCTACCCGGGCGGGGGGTCAAAGCTGTCCAAAAGACCCCCCCCGACCCGGTCGGGTCCAAGATAGGCCCGTCGCCGTCACAGCTGTTCAGCGGCGCGGCGCCATCTTGGACATGCGCAGTAACTTAATGTTCCTGTTGTGTTCCTGTTGCGTTACTAAGAAGATACCAGTGGGATGTCCTACATTATTTACTAAACAGAAAAAAAGAATAAAACATACCTTAAGATAACAGTGCATATAGCAATAGTGAAGTAAATTATCAGATGGTTGATTAAGGCTGCTGACATATTGCACAAGTTGATCAGCATACATTGGCACTGAATGTTCCAGGATCATTTTGTCTACCAATATTCGGATACAAGGCAGAGGCCGTAGCAACTGAAGATTCGTTGTAGTTAAGAAGCTGCTTGAACTCTTCAGGATATAGGACACAAAATACACAGAAAAAGTTATATTTAAAACTTGGAAGTTTTAAACTACATAATTCCAAATATAGTTTATATATAACTCAAGATCAACTACTTTATTATAAATTTAGCATATGTACAAATACACACAAACTATGTTAAGACTACATAAAAATAATATCTACCCCAAAGCACGAACATTAATTATAAATAGTTCATAAATTTATAGCACCTTTTGACCCATGATGACAGGCAATAAATGAGCAAGCAAGTTGAATTCAGCCATCGGAATAGTGACAGTGCATTTCAAAATGGTTAAGGTTGTGATCCGAGTTGGAATATATTCCTCTAAGGCAGCAGCTTCTTCTGTGCCTGGCAAAACTTTGACTCCTTCTATAAAATCTATAATAATAAGGGTTGGTTAAATTTAAGATAATTATCAAAATAAATGTCTATAGTACCCCCAATATTTTATTTTATCAATTTGTCTTATTTAGCTATAACAAGTCAGATTATGATTTAGGCTTGCCTTGGACTCTTGAATCCTTTTAGAATAGCAGATGGAAGCTGTAGCCAGGAGGGCCTTTGTCCAACTTTGGCTGGTGCTCCAGTTAACCAGGTTAACAACAGGCAACAAGTACACAATCAAATAATCGTGTAATTAGACTGCTAGAACACACACTATGTGGGGCTACTTTTACAACTAGTACAGAACACAGCAAGTAGAAGGCAGATAAGGTTACCCAGCTAGTACAGAATGAATTACCCCTGATCTGAATCTTGGCACTCGTTATCAGTATACTTCCTGGCCCAACTTAAAATGCAGTTCCTCAACTTTAAAGCTGTTAATGGCATAGTGCTGGGATATATCAGGGAAGACATTGCCAAAATAGAATCCATCCGTTGGATTACAAACATCTGGGGAAAGTATTTGAGGGTAACCACCACCGCCACCAGATCCAGGAAAGCAGTTAAAATGGTACCATTTCAGCAAATTAACAGCCTGTAGCTCTCAGTTGTAAGAAATCAAGAGCCACGATAGAGTTCAGAAGTACTGGGAGTTCTGCAGCCTGTACAAGAGTCTGATCTACTAACAGTCAAGGCAAATTGGTGACAGATGAAGAGTCAATGGACTTCAGGGGAGGGGGGGCTAGGCTTAAGTCTTTTTGGGGGGCACAGGGCTCCATCCAGTGGTGAAATCTGAACCAGTTTACTACCGGTTCACTGGCTGCAAGATGCGTGTGCGTGCAGTGCACGCCAAAAGGAGGCATGGGGTAAGAAGAACAGCGCGGGGAGGTGATCAGTTGTGGTGCGCGATCTTTTTTTTTTACTTTAAAAGCATTTTTTTAACAACTTATTCAGCCAAAGAGGTTGTAAAAAAATGCTTTTAAAAGTAAATAAAATGCTCTGACGATCACGTGGTTCAGCTGGGCATGGGCGGACGGTGGCGGACAGAGATTTGTGCTACCGGTTCTCCAAACCATCGGCCGCCATCACTACTGGATCAGCTGATCCAGTCCGAACCAGGAGCATTTCACCTCTGGCTCCATCCAAAATATTGATGACACATTTGACCCTGCACTCAGGCGCAGACCATCACTATAGTTGTGTTCGGATGATCATATTTATTATTTTAATTGCTTTTTGTTGTATCATATTGCTAAATAAATCAATAAATAATGCATGCCATTAACAGAAAAATAATATATTTGCTTGAAATACTTATTATAGCTTAAATGTACCCTCATTTTGATTTTAGCAGTACTGTAAGTATATTCTTCCCTTGTTTTTCTTCTCTCCTTACTAAATCTATTCTTTTATTCTTTGTAAAGTGGCCTACTTTTATTTAAATAATTATTTTGAAGATAGGCCTGACCGGACATGTTTCCTCTTATGCAAGATCTTTTTAAAAATTACCATTAGAAGTATAATTTAAAATAATATATAGTGTATTACAATATATCATAATATTTCTCATTTTCAATTCTCAAAAGGCTCAGCAAATCAATTCCTTAAGCAGATTATTCAAATGAAATGAAAATTCACAAAACATACCTAATTTAGACTTGCTATAAGGTTCATATTCATGTTCCAGAGCACAAACAATCATTTTTATAATTCTGTGCACTGCACTGCTATCAAGTCGAAGACTGAGAGGTCCTATAATAAGACCTTTTGTAGACATCTCCTGAACACCACTGAAATCTTCAATCTTCACAGAAGTTACATCTGGCTGATTTCCAGGCCCTAAAATATATGTTGGTCGGTTTCGGAGTGTTAATATATAATAAGAAAATGTTACGGAAGGTATTTTATTATACAGCAAATATCACAGATTAGTATTTGCACCAATGCATGGACACATGACACATAACATACCAAAGGACTTCGTTTCTCTTTAAAGATCCAGTTATGCAAAGATAAGGAAGCTACTGTCCTGAATCTTGAAGTTTGGAAATAGTCAATTTATATAAACAATAATGGCACATGAAGTAATTAAACATTTCCCCATATCATTTTACAAAATGCTGTGTGCCTCCCTAGCTTCTTTCAAACTTTACCAGAAAACAAGAGAAGAACAACTTATAAATCAAATTTACAGGGCATTTAAGCTTGCTTCTCCCACTGTTAGCCCAAGGAAACTGGCCAGTTCAAAATTAAATTCAGCTAAAGAAATAGTATTTTAGATAGATTTAATTAAGTATGTTTATCTCAAAGAATAATTTTTACTGCATCTATAATTTACAGGGAAGCCCAATTTCCTTATACCAATATAACTTTGGTAACAGTTATGAGGAAGGGGTCGACAAATAGTAATATAAAGGAGAATCTGATTCTAGGAAGTAATTCATTTCTATCCTCCCCTAAAAAAAAAAAAGGCCCAAAGCATACAGCCAAAATCCATAAGAAATACATGTACTGCCTGCGCAAGTGAAACTACATGTTTCACAGATCCAATTCAACTGTATTTCCTTTAATTCAAGTCCACTACAGTTATGATTTCTGTTCTTTTCTCTGAAAATACCAGGAGTGACCCAAATTAAATCTAAAGTGTGAAAAGGAATTATGTTGCTGAGAAGAGATGTAAAAAACTACCGTATATACTCGAGTATAAGCCGACCCGAATATAAGCCGAGGCACCTAATTTTACCACAAAAAACTGGGAAAAACTATTGACTCGAGTATAAGCCGAGGGGGCGCTTTTCAGCACAAAAAACGTGCTGAAAAACTCGGCTTATACTCGAGTATATACGGTAATTACAATTTAATGGATATATAAATATAGTATCGAAATCTGGTTTATTTCAACCAATCAGAGATTTTCAAGTTCAGATAATGAACTAAATGAAAGGCAAATTATAATGAAGCAAAAGCTTCTAACTTTCTTAAAGTCACACCAGGGAAGAATCAGAGAGAGGAACATTTATATCTAACACAGCCTCTAACCAAAAGGCAATGAGGCATGAAGCCACAACTAACATTAAAACTCATCATCGTAGCAGAAAATATTGCTGTTGTATTGCACATTGTAAGTGCGAACAATGCAAACAATATCTAATCAAAATGCAAATGATGTTTAACTGAACTTTCGAACAAACGAATAGCCAACACCAAGGCATCATTCTTTTAATACCTTTGGAATCTTCATTTTAGAAAAATTATTAAACTTAATCCTTCTCTACCTAGGGGATTACTCCCAGGGTGCAAGGAAAGGAGTCTGTAACCCCAATGACCCTGGCAGTAATGATGATGGATGGATGAGCTTCTGGAAATGTCATCCTGGTTGATAAGATGAAAAAGGAATGGGGGAAGGGCATCAGACCTTCAGGTTACTGCAGGCCAAGAACCAGACAAGGAGGGATTCCTTTATTACTTATCCTTACTCTCTTTATTATTACAAGGCAAAATAGCTAAATTTGGAAGCTTGTCTGGATTTCTGTCAATCCCAATTCTGTCAATCCCATCATAGATCAATTAAAATCAAGATGGAGCTATTTTGAGTTTGCAGGGTCCTTGATGCTCTCTGAGCTTGGCTGTTGGCTTGCATACCTTCCATTATCCAACTAGGTAACATCATCAGTGCAAGTGAGTATAGGATGTGCTCTCTGTTTATATAAAATAGCTTGCCCTGCCAGTGTTGATGAGTTGTTTTTTCTCTTAAGATTGAGTAATATTTTTGTGAAAATGCCCCCTTAACAGCCACCCGATACTCTTCTCTTTCCAAGGCCAGGTCCACATTTCTTACAGTGGGGAAGGTGAAAGTGGTGAGGGCAGATGGAGGTTTGCCAGTTTAAAGGTAGCCATCACCTAAGAGAAGGAATCAATCTTCAAAGAAGACTAATGGTAAGCCAGTTGTTCCACCCCCCCAAAAAAACCCCAAAACAACAAGAAAAAACTGCAGACATGCAACCTTTTAGTTACTGATGAAACAAATATTTATTTGAACGAAAACAATAAAAGTGCAAAAGGGGAAGGAGGATTCCCAGCTCTAAACAAAGGGAAATCCCGGAATGCCAGCGCGAAGGCGGTGCTCGCTTCCTCCTCCTTGCTCAAAAGCCCCAACATGATATTGGAATTGGATGCCATTATATACCTGCTGAGGGATAATTTGAATAACTTGAAAGATATAAAAGCTCTAAACATATTTGTTTAAAATCTAAAATCTATACTTAAAATAAATGAATATAAAGTAATAAAGTTCTTTAAAGTTGTAATTCACTTTGCTGCTGAAAAGAAAGGAAGCTTAACACCTTAAATGGTATTTTATTAACTGAAATATCATCAAATCAAATATTTAATGAGGTATATTATAATGACCTTTGTTTTCAGAAAGAAGCATGATGGAAGTTTTTCAATAAAGGGGGAAATATAGAAAAAACTTAGTGTCATGCTCATATATCATCTTTACAGATGTTGTTAACACTATACTATGGCAGCATATGATGGTACAATGTTTCAATCAATTTCAGGATGAAAAACTCATCAATGAGGAGGAGTATAATTTATTAACCTTGTATGATATCAGTTTCTCAAGGACTCTAGAAGGACCCGAGGAAGAAATCTCTGCCCCCTCCCACTTTCCCTTTCCAACCCAGCCTTCCAAGGGGACCCGAGAGGAAGAAATCTCTGCCCCCTCCCCACTTTCCCTTTCCAACCCAGCCTTCCAAGGGGACCTTTGAGGGAGAAATCTCTGCCCCCTCCCCACTTTCCCTTTCCAACCCAGCCTTCCAAGAGGACCTCTCGAAAAGAGCGAAAGCTTTCTCCTGGCCGTTTTACCACCACCATACCCTCCACGCCGGCCATCCTAGGCTGGGTTAGAAACAAGGAGGGGGAAGTTCAAGGACCACATCGATGGCACGAGCTCAGATTGCCGGCTGGGGATGATGGGCGCTGCAGTGCGATCTCGGGAGAGACTAGGGGGGAAGAAAGAATGACTGTTTCCCCACACCCTAGGATTGGGGAAAACATTGACCCCCCCCCCTTAGTTGCGGGAGAAGGGTTGCGCTCAAAGCGGTCGCCCATCCATCAATCCATCCTTCCTTCCTTCCTTCCTTCCATCCTTTTTTTTTTTCCCAGCGAGCGGTGCGTGTGTGTGACATGCAAGCAAGACGTCTCACGGGGCATGTGAACTGGGTATGTCTAGTTTAGGGGTGACATGATAGGAACATTCCAATATCTCAGGGGCTGCCACAAAGAAGGGGGAATCAAACTATTCTCCAAAGCACCTGAGGGCAGGACAAGAAGCATGGGTGGAAACTAATCAAGGAGAGAAGCAACCTAGAACTAAGGAGAAATTTCCTGACAGTTAGAACAATTAACCAGTGGAACAACTTGCCTCCAGAAGTTGTGAATGCTCTAACACTGGAAGTTTTTAAGAAGATATTGGATAAGCATTTGAAGTGGTATAAGGTTTCCTGCGTAAGCAGGGGTTAGACTAGAAGACCTCCAAGGTCCCTTCCAACTCTATTATTCTGTTTTTTTGTTCTGTTTTCTTTCTAATCTATCTATCTATCTATCTATCTATCTATCTATCTATCTATCTATCTATCTATCTATCTATCTATCTATCTATCTAATTAGCTAGCTAGCTAGCTATCATTATCTCCCTCCAAAAGACAAAACCTAAACATGAAGTTGTAGCTGAATAGCCCTACATAATTTAGCTTTTTCCAAGCTGGTGATTTCCAAAGGCTTTGAAATGCGACTTTCCTCATCCTCTGCCAGGATAAGCTGATGTGCTCAGAAGGCTGGGAATGGTGGCATTTCACATTTCTTGTGGGCAGAAGGTGGACCCCTATGTTTCCTTGAAAACACCTCCCAATATTTATTAGAGTGACTTCTCTCCCCAGAAGAAAGGTGCGAGCGCTGTTTAACAATCCCGTCAGCTAAATCCTATCGAGTCAAAGGGGCCAGTCAATGGGGCTAGGATGAATTCTGGGTCACCAGGGACCCTTTTTGTGCCGTTCCCCAACCAGGGCGGGCCAAGCAGCCGCTCTTTAGCGGCTCTGGAATGGATGTTGAGGTAACCCAAGAGGCAGCCTCTTTTCAACTCCCCGCCTTTTTAAACGCGTCCTGCCGGGCGGCGACAGGGACGCGGACACCAAAAGCGGCGCCTGCTCTTCTCCGCTCTTTTATTTTATTTTAGTATTCAATCGGCAGCAGAGGCTCGAGCCTTCTGGGCGCCGGGAAAAGGAGCCGAGGAGCTGCAGCAACGTTGCAAGAGAGCCAAAAGAGGGGTGGGGAGAGAAGCAAAAGAAGAAGAAGCAGCAAGCTTTCCAGCCGACTTCGTGTGGCGCGAGAATCCGATCCACCGCCTCCTTCCCCGGCCGACAGGGCTGAACTGCCGCTGCACCACCACTTCCCAAAACAGATTTCCAGACTTGGAAGCAGCCCGCCACGAAAGGAGGAGGAGGAGGAGGAGGAGGAGGAGGAGGAAGCGGCGCGGCTGCTCCTGCTGCTGTTTCGCCTCCGCCCCTTCCAGCGCCTTGACGAGAGCGAGAGAGCAGAGAAAGGAACCGCGCCGTCCGACCGGCTGTGTGTGTGTTTGTGGTGGGGGTCTCGTCCCAGCCACCCACCCACTCGCTCCCTTTCCTCTTCGAGCGTGGGCTGATCTTAGAAGCCGCGCTGTCCCGCGGGGCCGCCGCCTCCTCCTCTTCCTCCACGCCGCTCCTCTTGCACGCCCTCAACCCCCATCCCCACCCTCTCCGCGTGAAGGTCACCTCCTCCTCTTCCAGGCGGCGGCGGCGGCGGCTCCGAGCGGAGCGCCACAGCCGGCAGCTCCGCTTCCTCCCACCTTCCTCCTTGCTAGGGCCAAAGTCGGCTCCCCGCCGCTGGGACCTGAAAGCCGTCGCAGTCCAGCCGAACGGTGAAAGCGACATGCCGAGCGCCACTCCGCTTTCACCGCTCGGCTGGACTGGGACCGCTTGGCTCGGGTCCGCAGTAACTCCCCGCCAGGCTGTGCCGCCAAGAAACCATTTAAAAGCCCAACTTCTGAAGCACGGAGGAGAAGAAAAGCCTGGCGGGCTTTTAAATGGTTTCTTCGCGCACAGCCTGGCGGAGTTATTGCGACCAAGCCGGTCCCAGTCCAGCCGAACGGTGAAAGCGGAGCGCGCCGCATGTCGCTTTCACCGCTCGGCTGGACTGGGACCGCTTGGCTCAGGTCCGCGCGCGAACTGCTCAGCCTTGGGCAAATCCGCGGACGATCTCGCCGCCTCTTTGGCGTCTCCTGTGCGGGGTTCCCGGCACATCAAGATGACTCGAGTATAAGCCGAGCTTTTCAGCACAAAACGTGCTGAAAACTCGGCTTATACTCGAGTATATACGGTAATTACAATTTAATGGATATATAAATATAGTATCGAAATCTGGTTTATTTCAACCAATCAGAGATTTTCAAGTTCAGATAATGAACTAAATGAAAGGCAAATTATAATGAAGCAAAAGCTTCTAACTTTCTTAAAGTCACACCAGGGAAGAATCAGAGAGAGGAACATTTATATCTAACACAGCCTCTAACCAAAAGGCAATGAGGCATGAAGCCACAACTAACATTAAAACTCATCATCGTAGCAGAAAATATTGCTGTTGTATTGCACATTGTAAGTGCGAACAATGCAAACAATATCTAATCAAAATGCAAATGATGTTTAACTGAACTTTCGAACAAACGAATAGCCAACACCAAGGCATCATTCTTTTAATACCTTTGGAATCTTCATTTTAGAAAATTTTTAAAACTTAATCCTTCTCTACCTAGGGGATTACTCCCAGGGTGCAAGGAAAGGAGTCTGTAACCCCAATGACCCTGGCAGTAATGATGATGGATGGATGAGCTTCTGGAAATGTCATCCTGGTTGATAAGATGAAAAAGGAATGGGGGAAGGGCATCAGACCTTCAGGTTACTGCAGGCCAAGAACCAGACAAGGAGGGATTCCTTTATTACTTATCCTTACTCTCTTTATTATTACAAGGCAAAATAGCTAAATTTGGAAGCTTGTCTGGATTTCTGTCAATCCCAATTCTGTCAATCCCATCATAGATCAATTAAAATCAAGATGGAGCTATTTTGAGTTTGCAGGGTCCTTGATGCTCTCTGAGCTTGGCTGTTGGCTTGCATACCTTCCATTATCCAACTAGGTAACATCATCAGTGCAAGTGAGTATAGGATGTGCTCTCTGTTTATATAAAATAGCTTGCCCTGCCAGTGTTGATGAGTTGTTTTTTCTCTTAAGATTGAGTAATATTTTTGTGAAAATGCCCCCTTAACAGCCACCCAATACTCTTCTCTTTCCAAGGCCAGGTCCACATTTCTTACAGTGGGGAAGGTGAAAGTGGTGAGGGCAGATGGAGGTTTGCCAGTTTAAAGGTAGCCATCACCTAGGAGAAGGAATCAATCTTCAAAGAAGACTAATGGTAAGCCAGTTGTTCCACCCCCCCAAAAAAACCCCAAAACAACAAGAAAAAACTGCAGACATGCAACCTTTTAGTTACTGATGAAACAAATATTTATTTATAAGATGATCAAAAGAATGTGACATCACCAGACCAAAGCCACGAAGACTAAAGCCACAATTTATAAAAGGATATCATAAGGTTAAGAACTATAATTTATATGCCATTGATACATTACTGTTATCATTTAGTTTATTATATATCACAATGAATCAAATATTTAGATAACACTTGTAACTATTAATATTAAAATTGTTGCTCTGTGGAGAATAGACAGAAAGTTATTTATTAATGTGTTGATTATACAGTCAGGGAGATGTTTAAACCAGTGGTGGGTTTCAAATTTTTTTACTACCGTTTCTGTGGGTGTGGCTTGGAGGGCATGGCATAGCTTGGTAGGTGTGGCTTGGAGGGCATGGCAGGGGAAGGATACTGTAAAATCTCCATTACCACTCCATTCCAGGGGAAGGATACTGTAAAATCTCCATTCCCTTCCCACTCCAGGGGAAGGTTACTGCAAAATCCCCATTTCCTCCTGATCAGCTGGGACTTGGGAGGCAGAGAATAGATCGGGGCAGGGCCAGTCAGAATTTTTACTACCAGTTCTCCGATCTACTGAAAATTTTCACTACCAGTTCTCTAGAACTGGTCAGAACCTGCTGAAACCCACCTCTGGTTTAAACTGAATTTCACATTTTTATTTACTTATTGAGTTCTTCTGAAAGACCTGGGATAGGTAGATGTTGTTTGTTTGTGTTAAAGATATTGTTGTAGGATGTAAGCTGCTCCTAGTAAAGCTACCTTTTATAACTGATTGATGGTGATTTCATCAATGCCAATGGGGAATAAGGAGCAGGCTTATTTATTCAACACAATCTTATGTAAGTAACCTAGGAGTAAGTACCATTGTACAAATTATTCTGTTCCTCCAATGAGCTCAAAACTACAAGAAAAATAGATTTGATTAAATTGGAAAGTACATCAGAAAGCACTTCCTAATGCACAGAATTTCCTGAAACAAACTGCCTCAGTGTTTGATGGATTCTTCTTTTTAGCTTTTATCCATGCTGAATTACATCTTTTAAGTAAGTTATAATAATTGGTTTTTCACTTCCCCTTTGCCTCTGGAAGCTGTTTTTGTAACTCAGCATTCCTCAAAGTGGAGATCTGAACCCAGGTTTCCTCAGTCTAAATTAAAAAATTGTAAGATATCACTATGCACATTATTTTATTCTGAAATCTCTGAACAAAAAACAAGAGGTGGATGATGGACAAACAGGTATTAAAGAAATCAGGCCAGATTTAAGTTAGGCTTTAAAAGGGTAAGCCTAAGGACAGTTGGTCAAGGACTGTCAGGTGCCTCTGAATAAGCTTTTGTTTCTGTTATTCAAAGAGAAAGTAAACAAAGAAATTAAGTACCTTTGCCACTGGTGCTCACCATTGTGTACAGATAATCCATGTAGAAAGCCCCAAACCTTTGCATTCCTGTTATCTCTGTGTACATCTCCTACCAACAAAGCAAAGTACATACAACTAATGTTCTCTTAAGAAAGAATCTTGAGATTATAACCCAACGGTATCAGAGCCATATAGAAGTACTAAAGATATATGCTTGTTTGGGTTTGTGCATGAATACATGGTAAAGCTTATCAATACAAAGGACAGAGGTTAGTCAAAGAATTCATCCTTCAAACAGCTAATGCAACTTCCATACCAGGCTACACAAAAGGGCATCTATAAGCCTTCTGGATCTTTTGTTCAGTTTTGCCAACAGAAGCTAGTTAATTAGTATCTTAAATTGAGTGAATTATCTCAATCTGACCTCTCATTTCCTAGTAAACCAGATGACTAAAAATCTAACATTTGCAATTTACAAAACGTTTAGGAAATGTAGTCTGAATCAATTAGGTTTATTTGAACTCGGCAGGAATTGTTTGTTCATTGTCTATAGGAAGCAATGAACCTTAAATAACAGTCTAATCATGTCATTAGACTTGAAAGTGATATTAGTTGAGGAGAAGCTATATACTACTAATAAAGGAATACTTCCAAGGTTTAACAAAGCAAGTTTATCAGTCAGATCAGACTGAGAATTGATAGAAAGTTCACCATATAAACTGAGACTTCTCACAAAGAAAGGAAGGAAGGAAAGAGTATTCCAAGAATCGTACATCTACTGTTATTTTTTAAGATGTTTATAAATGGTTTGAAGTGAGTAGTAAACAATAAGTAATCCAAAAAGTTCTACACCATAGGAAGGAGAAAAAAAAATAGAAAATACAATTCAACATAAGTTTTTATTTTCATGTTATTGAAAATAATATTCATGGGGGATGAATAATGAAATTACATGTATAATACCTTGTATTATAATACCTTGTTACTCGACTGCTTCAAAATTTATAGAATTTGATACTCGACGCTTTTTCATGCAAAAAACTTATTCCCGTATTCATACTTTTTCCTAGTACTTGACATGCAAGGTAGAAACTTGCTGGCATCAGCTGCCTCATGACTTGCTACTCTCCTAAAGGGCCATGTGGTAGATATTCATTGTTTTTAGTACTCATTGCACCTCATGGAAAGAATACGGACAAGTATCGAGGTACCACTAAATTGCAATTAATATCTGAAGATGCTGCCTCAAAAATGTTATCAAGTTTTTTCCACCTCTCTATCCTAATTTTAGTTGTCATGCATTGCATTTACTCTAATTGGGCAATCTCCAAAGTTCTTTTGAAAAAAACAAAATCCTGGACACTTGAATTCAGATTGTATTGCTTTAAAGAATCTGAATGTGAACATTGTTAGAAAATTAGCCTACTGCTTCTGAATATTCCGATGGCAAATAACTTTTGCCCTTTAAGAACTATAATTAAGTACCAAAAGTTAACAAGTTTAATGGATATACTAACTTTCATTTCTCACATTTGGCATCGCTTAAGGGAGCATACTATATTTATCTTTTTTTAAGAATTCTTTTTGAGGTTATGCTGCAAGATAGCAGCCTACACACAACTAATCAATAATTTCATTACATAAAGTGTAAACTAACACACTTGGTCACCTCATGTTGATTTTAGCCTCTGTATTCTAAGAGTTTCTGCATATAATGCCATATACCATATTTTTCAGAGTATAAGACGCACTTTTTCTCCCTCTAAAAGAGGGTGGAAATGTTGGTGCATCTTATACATCAAATACAGCCATTTTTGGGCTCCCGAAGCCTCGCTTGTCCCATTTTTGTGAAAAATGGGCCCGGGTGTGCAGAGGGTTTGGGAGGGTTTGGGAGGCCTGCAGAGTGCTGCTGGGGCTGGAGAGGGCAAAAATGCTCCCATTTTGTGAAAAATGGGCCCATTTTTCCCCAAAACAGGAGCATTTTTGTCCTCCCCTATCCCCCAAGAGCACTCTGCAGGCCTCCCAAACCTTCTGCGCGGCCTGGTTTTGGGAGAGAGTTTGGAGGCCTGCAGAGGGTTTGAGAGGCCTGCAGAGTGCTCCTGGGGGATAGGGGAGGGCAAAAACGCCCCCATTTTTACTAAAAATGGGCCTGTTTTGCGGAAAACGGGGTGCAGGTTACTTACCTCTTTGAAATCTTGGTGCGTTTTATACACCAGTGCGTCTTATAGTCTGAAAAATGTGGTACTTTTCTTAGCACAAAAATGAAGGCCAGCAAGTGATAAAATACTTTAAAAGATTGCATAACACAAATTTTATAACTAAACATAAAGTGTATAAAGAAAGAAATCTCACTATTAAGCAAATTAAATTAGGGATGAAAAAGACCTTATGAGCAGCTGCATCCAAAATAAATTCTGCACGGACACCATTGTTTTCAGGACTTCTATAATCAAATAGTGAATTGGTAAGATATGTCATTCCTTTTGTACTGAGATTTTCTCCACAGTGGAAAAAGCATGCTTCCTGGTATAAAAGGGGAAAAATTAAAATATGTAAGAATATATAGAAATCACAGCGTAGAACTTAAATAAACCTATTTTTCATAAATGCAGATTGCTTCCAATACTGTCATAATAATTGGTGGGGATTGCTCACCCTAGCCCTCACCCTAATTCAACACACATAGTATCTTTACAGGTAGTCTTTGACTTACGACCATTTGTTTAATGACCATTCAAAGTTGTAATGAACTTTTAAAAAGCTACTATGATACATTCTCAAAGTTCTGACTGCTACTCCCCCTGTGGTCACATGATCACATTTCAGGACTTGGCAACTGTTTCACATTTACATTTGGCTGTAGTATTCTGCAAACATGTAGCAATTTGCTACATTTTTTGCCACTTCCAGCAAAAAAAAAAACATTCAAGGGAATGGATTTGTTTAATAACTATGTGACTCATTTAACAACTGTGTGATTCAGTTATTTGCTTCACAACCATTGTAAAAATGATCATAATCAAGTCTGGTCATGTGCTATCTTGACATATGACAGCAACAACTCATGGCCAAAATTCTGGGCTCTATTGTGGTCATAAGTGGAGGAGTGTATTTTCTTTTAAATTTCATAAAATATCTCACAGTTACTAGGATCAGCACAAAATACTGTGCAGCAAGTATGATTTGTAAGCAAACCTCATTATTAGCAAATTAAACCAACTCTGCCCTAAATTTTGTATAAATATATAATTGCTTCATTATATATGCTACCTCATCTATGTCAGGTATAAACAACCAGACCCACAACTCAAGAGTTCAACTAGCGGGGCTTCTGGTGGCTCCGCTCTCTCCGAAGGATGCCCTAAGGGCGCCCGCGCTGGGATTCTGTAAAAGCCGGCGAAATCAACGGCTGAAAGTACCAGTAAGAGGAAGGGAAAGAGCAAGAAGAAGGAAAGGTAGAGCTCTCTCTAGAGGCCCCGTTTGGGGAACTCGAAAGGGAAAGTTCCCTGGAATTCCTTCTGCAAAGCTCCAGCCCCAGCGTGTTTCTGCTTTAAGCAGACAGAGAAGAGAGCGACCACTTCTGCTTCAATTGATTGTTATGGATATTTATAAGCAGACGGAATAAAACACAGGAGATCAGTCATTTAAATTGCAAGTATTAAATCTGACTTCTATTTTTTCTTTAAAAAAAAAAATTTTTTTTCTCTCATCTACAATCAACACAATGAAATAAAATGGCGTTTACTTGTTGAGAAAGTGAAACTGAATGGAGATTTTATCTTATTGTACTGGACTGTGGATTGTTGGATTATTTTAGTTTGTTTAAGTATTTTATAAGGGGATTTTCAGCAAGAACTTTGCCATGAAGGTTTTTTCAGAAGAATGGATTCGTGACTTTATACAGGATTATACAGAAAGAATGTATTTAATTACTCAACAATACGAATTGGGAAAAAATGGAGGCGTTTTGGATGAGAGTTTGGAGGAAATTAACCAAAGTAATCAGGACTTGGAATATGGAATGGATGTAAAGAAGCCTTTTTTAAAAAGTTTGGATGAAAAGCCTGAATTTGTGCTACAGGAGGCTGTCTCCCGAAATGGAAAAATTCACAGGGTTAATGCTTTCCAAGAGTTCTCTTTTCGGATTGAGGGAATATACGGCAGTAACTCGTGGATTCTTGGACATAAGGAACTATTAGGAAATATTGTGACTGACTTTTCAAAAGGAGTAATGAAGGAAAGACAGAGACTAATGCATCAAAAATGGCAAGAGACAAAAGTATCATTTTTGAAAGAATTTTTTTTTTTGAAATATTAACAGGAAAAGATTTTAGCGTTTCTGAAAGACAATACGTAAGGAAGATTTGGAAGAAATGGGTTGATTATATGTTTTATAACCATCATAAAAGACTAGATATTTGGATTTATACTGGATTTTGACGAGGAAGGACTAAAGTTGAATAGATATTGTAATTTCCTGTATTGAATTTTATAATCTGTTGTATTGAATTTTAAATAGAATATTCTCGAAAGATCTTATGTAAGAAAGACTTGGGGAAAATTATATGGTTATAGAAGCTATAAGGAGATATTCTCTGAATTGGATTGGATTTTTATGCTTTAGCTGGTTTTAAATATTTTAGGATTAATTTGTTCTACTGATCTATATATTTTATTACTGTTTATTGTTAATTTTTGAAGGATTTTGGTTATGTAAGGAGGAAGTCAGAGCTAGAGAGGAGAATTGGTATAATAGTTTTGGGAAAAAATTTTTTAGCATATGTTTGTTTTATTTTTAACTATACCTTATGTTTGTTCCGGGAAGCCAGGGGGGGAGGGGGGAGGGGTTTGTGAAGGGAGAGGGGTTGGGGGGAAAGGGGGGGGAAAATTTTTGTAAAACTTTTTGAATAAAAAAAAAAAAGAGTTCAACTAGCTGGTTTTTTGTTCAAGCCTATACATAGGAATCTTCTCAGACTGATGGTGCAGGAGAGTGAGACTAGGTAAACTTCAATGGAATTCAGAGAAGTTCAGCCTTTAACTTCTTGCGCCCATATAGGGACATCAGACTAATTCCCTGTTTGACTCCTGCCTCTGGTCAGCCAGTCCGTCTCCTACATCAGATCACACACAGCTAAAGCTTTTACTACAGGAAATTAACATTTAGGAAAAAAAATACTTTAATAGCATTTATTAATTATATAATTTCAGTATTTTGATCAAAGTTATCAAGACCTAATCATTATGGTATGTGTGTATACACAGACTATATCTCTTTAATATCTATATCTATACCTATATCTATATTTATACTATATCTATCAATCTATATTATCCCCCTCTATCTCTCTTTATACACACACAAACACACACAGACACACACACACACACACACACACACACAGAGCAGAGAGTTCCAGAGCTAGAACAAAATGAACACTGATACTGATAAATACAGCGATTTTCCCAACATGTTATCAACTCTTTAGTTGAAACTGTCCTGCCCATTTCTTTTTTTACTGTGGGACCTAAAAAAGTACTTCAGATGTGTTCATGAGCTGAACATATATATAATATAGGGATTTTTGTTCTCAACTGATACTTAAATCACTGAAGCACTAATTAAAAACAGTTTTAAAATTACGTTGTATTACTTAAAAAGCACTACTTAAATCCTGTTCTGACTTTCAGAATAAGACGTGGCACTCTGGATCTAAGTCAGGATCTTTTACAAATTTCTAAAACTATTTCCAGGCTTTCTAACACATTAGCATGTCTGTGATCCAATAAAATATAAATTATACTCACTGATTCACTTCTATTCTTGTTCTCTTCAAAATCTTTAACTCCCATGATTCCTTTAAGGCAAAAAGCTTGGCAACCAACAAATCCTATCTGGCAATTAAAGAAAGGTTCTCCTCTCATAAGGGCCTGAGAAGAAAATTTAATGTGGTATAAAAACAATGGGCAATGGTTAATATTCAAACTACAGTGGAATCCTGTACCTAGTTATGTATACATAAATAAAACAAAAAAATAAAGACACACAAAGAGTTCAACTTCTGGGGAAAATTAGGCAAAATTATTCAGTTTTCTTGAAAACAGAATATACATGATCTGCCACTGCATTTTTCTGGGATGTTTTTGACTTCCAATTAATTTACAATCTTGAATACTACAGTGAAATTAACAGCTCTATGGATTATTTTATATGTAGGCTCACTATAAATAAAAATAAAAATAAAAAAATAAATCAAATAGAAGAGTACTTGTAATGGAAAGACATGAAAATACTCATTTCTGGAGTATAGTTATAATCTGAAAATGGATCTCTTCCAATAATTAGAACTGTCCAATAAGAGAGGAATATAAAAACAATACTGTAACTGTCAGCTGAAAATAATAATACTGATGAAAAAACTGATGCCAAGATTTCTACTATAAATTAACACTGTACAAAAATAGTGGAAAAATTACCTCAATTGTAGTTCCTTCTTGTTGCCAGCAAATTATTTCTTTGGATTTTACTTTCTGTGGACTGTAATAACTACTTTCAGCTTGCATTTCAGTAAGCTATGTAACAATATGAGGAGATTTACCATTAATCAACATTAGAATTAAATACATGCAAGATCTCATTATTCTATAAGAAAAAATTACGACAGATTTTAATTTTGGTGAATATGACAATAAAGGAAACACTAAAATAGCTATGACGCATTGTCCACACAGAAAGTAATTTATTTATTTATAGATATAAATACACTATTTTAGCTACATACTGTTACAATTGAAAAAAAATCTGAAATACTTTTCCTTTCTCCAATCAAAATGAAGAGAAAAGATAAATTGCCCTCTGTGCAGGTGTAACATACTTTATGAATAAAACCAAATGTTATGAAGAACACTGCAATAACACAGGAAGTAATTTAAAAGATGGAAGTATTCCGTTGACCCTCATGAACTTCAAATCATAAGAAAATGCTTCAACTTTACACAAGACACAGACACAGACATACACACTGGTTAAAAAGCTTAGCATTATTCACTAAAATAGGTAGATTAATATTTTGCTCGTTCCCAGCACTCTATTCATCTTTAACTGCCAAAATAATTTCTTTTAATTTTCTCATAAAACAAAATTTCTAGAAGTTCTCATTACTTTGTCATTTCCGACTGGGTATACACATTTTGAAGCACAATTGCATAAGGCAAACATTCAAGTAAAACAGGAAAAAATCTTCAGCTGTATGCAATTACTGTAGAGGAAAAGCAATTAATTGATTAAAAGAACTCAAACATTGCAAGAACAATTTCTGACATTATTAGGAAAATGCTACATTTAATTTGGTATGATTTTTTTAGCTGGAGTAGTATCAGCTCTCAGAATGCTAATGCAGAAACCTGACCTTATTTTTGACCAAAATATGAACCACAAATTAATTCCATACATTTTTAGCATTCAAGCAGAACAATAGAGTCTAATGTTTGCCTTCTAAATGCCACCATAATACCTTTATATATTCCAATTTATAATGTAGAAATGTAATATTAATAATTTTGGAATATGGTTAAATTATTTTAATGCACGGAAATGTACAAGAATAGCTAAAATGGTCAGTCTTAAGGAGTTGTAGTTACAAGTGGTCTTTGACGTATTATCATTCATGTCTAACTGTTTGAAGCCAAAGCAGCACTGAATAAAAGACTTGCGCCCAGTTCCCAAAGATACACCATTGTAGCACCCACATGGTTATGTGAATTTAGCTGCTTTGAAATCCACCCATACTTACAACTGCTGGAGCACTTCCCACACACACACACATTTCCCCCCATCTCTGCCTTTCTGAGTGTCCTGCACTTTACCACATGCTATATCCCTGACCCCCCAGTTGACCTTCACTGTCTTCTTCTTCCTGATGTTGGCCCAGGATCCAGGCAGTTGAAGAGGGTTCAGCCCTGTTCACCTGGCACAGCTTGGGAGTAGCTAGCAGGACAGAGCAGCGCAATGCTGTGTGAAGTAGGAGAGAGTGGCAGTTCATGAGAAAAAGGTGGAAGTTGTTGGGAGATACCATCTGGGGTGGTGGCAGAACTGGAAGAAGTGTAAGGAGTTGCAAGGTCTGTAGGCTTCAGCACATTGAAAGCTGCTCGTCATTCATGAGGCTGGGCTAAGAATAAATAGAGGACCTGTGGTAAGTTGCCAGAGCTGGTCTCACTTCTACTCCTCACTGAAGCCCTGCTGATCAGTTCTCCTGGTATACTTCTGACATACACTATGCAGTGCATGTTGGAAGCTACTGGCCATTTGTGAGCCTTTGCAAGAAGATGACTGGGGCAAAAGCAAGTAGAGGGCCTATGGGTCGATTTATTTATTTATTTGTAAAATTTATTGGCTGTCCCTCTTACCACAGGTTAACTCGTAATGCTGGGCTCGCCTCCAATCTTTGCTGAAGCCTGAGTTCTGGTTTCCCAGGAGTGTTCCAACACAAGCTGCATAGTGCACACTGCGCATCTAAGAAGCCTGCATCGCTATGCTTCTTCCAGTTCTGCTGCCATCCCAAACAGCATCTCCCACACAGTCTCCACCTTCACCCTGGGAGACAGACCTCACCTGCCTGGCCAATGTTTCATCACCTAACTAGGTAATATCATCCATGCTCACTTATGTTGGATGATACCTGGGCTCTGATAATGTTAGGCACTGATGGTGTTACCTAGTTGGGAAGTGAAATGTTTGCAAGTAAACAACTAAGCTCAGAGATCACTAAGAACTCGTGATTTTTATTTCGTAACAGAGAAAATAATTGATAACATAGATGTTCTAGATCAAATGTAGTAATAACAAATTTGCTCCAAGAAAGCCTATGTTCATTTCATTTAGCGCTGAGATTTCCTTTCTTCATTTATTATTTTTCAATTGTTTGATTCTGCTTTTGGGTCTTTGTCATAGGTTTGTATAATGAATCTTATCAAATTTTATAGGGTGGACACTTGTTGCACATCTCTCTATCCTGTTGCCTCCTCCTTGGCCAGCCTGGCAAACTCCTTTTGGCAGGTGAGGCTCTGTAGCCCCCTCATACTTACCGCACGGTGCACACATCCCAGGGCTGAATCCTCATCTGTTTACTGGGCCAGCAGCAGAAGGAAAAAGATGGTGAAAGATATTTATGGATAGTAGAGAGCAGCAGGGTAGTCAGCAGAATGCATCACACTAAAAGGGCAGAGATGGGAGGAGATAGGCTGGTTGGGAGAGATGAAGAGGGCAGTGACTTCCCCACCTGACAACAGTGTGATGCACTATCCTGGCCTAACAACTACAACAATCAAATTCAGAGAGGATCAAGAACTCCATAGTTCAACCTTAAGCAACATATACCCTCTTCAACTGAAATAAAAATCAGATCTAAGGATTCAGTACTATTTACTTATTCAAGAGTACCTCTCACTGACTTCCATGAAGTTAAATTTGAATGGATGCATATAGGTTGCATGCTATATATACCACAGAAGGATTGCTACGGTATTCATCTAAAAATACATTTTATATACATTTTCTCAGAGTATTAGAATTTGTGTGATCTTGTTTGTACCTACTGCACTTGACTCATCACTCAATTAAATACAGTTGAAAATATACTTGTATTAAAAATAAAATACTTGCTTTGAAAGTGATTGTTGCTTTTGTGCAATAAAATCCTATGGAAACAATGGGATCCTTAATGATTGGACTTTTCTGTTGGTTCATCATTCCATCATCCATTCCAATATCATCCGTGTCTTCATTATCAGTGCCCACAATAGCAGGTACAAACGACCAGGCCCATGACACCCACCCTTGCTGTTGATCATAATCTTGTGGAATATAAAATTCTGGAGAAATGTCTTTGCCTATTTCATCTTCTGTACCTTAAAACATAAAGAAACAGAGCTAGCTAACAATGCAATTTTGGCCACAAAAATTGAAGCCAATTTGTATTTAACTCTGTAGAAGAAAAAACATTTTTTCTGCCTGAATAAATAAAATGTCATAAATAACATGAAGAGAAGATTTAATTTTCTTGTTTGCTGGACTGAATATATTCATAAAATATCCATTTCCAAATGCATTGTACAATTAAGGATAGTAGTTTATGTATTTGATATAATAAAAATATATGTTTATATATTTTAAAAATGGCCTTTGTTGCTCATATATAACACTTTTGTATATATGAGCAACATCAATTTAAATCTAAAAATCTATCTATAAAGCCTGTTTAAAGATAAGAATTTGAATTGGCACAAAGATTAGGCACAAAGATTGGCACAAAGATTAGATAGAGCCAATCTACTTATTTCAACTGGGAATAGTGAATTTGCAGATAGTAATATTAATAGTGCTATTGTAAATTGGCAATTTGGGCCCTGATTAGTTTGAAAAGAAATGCCCCCCCTCCAAAAAAAAAAACCCTCTCTCTTTTTTTCAACCTTACTTCCTAACTTCAAGGAACTATGGAACACTCGTGTTGTTGAACAGCTGAAAACATTATCCTAAATGTTATTATCCTATTTTTAAACTTCATTGCAATGGAAAGGATTCTTAAGGAGACTCATACTACGAATCTTCCTTTGCTAGGAATTTACAACTTTCCAACTTCCTAAAACAAAAATCATCCTACTCATTTTCTGTATTATCATTTGATATACTGTAAATTCTAACTATTTTAAAGTCCCCTTACCAAACGGGGTGCTTTGTAGCCACATTCACACCTATGTCCCCAAAGTCGTTGGATAGAGTTAAATCAATACACCGCTTAATTTATAATACTTACATTATAAGCATCTGAATATGTGACAGTATATTTCATTTAATTCCTAGTTTGTATGATGTTGACTGGCTAAGAAAATAGACTTTAGTTCAGATGTTTTATGCAAGTTGGACTGCATAGAGTAAAATAAGACTGACTGCCTTTGGGTATATTGGCTCAATCTGGCCTGTACTATCTTTACTATAAGCAAGAAATGTGTCTAAGACACATCTACGGCCACTCAGACCACTTTCATTTTAATTTGTCTAAAGCCATGAAGACAGCAGGTATCAGTTTTAGAGGCATGGTGGCTCAGTGGCTTAATACACTGGGAATGGTCTCTGCTCCAGCAATTCAAGTCTTAGAACTGCCTGGCAGAGTGAGCTCCTGTCACTTGTCTCAGCTTCTGTCCACCTAACAGTTTGAAAGTATGTTATATGTAGGTAGATAAATAGGTACTACTTCGGTGGGAAGACGAGCTGGTGCTCCATGCAGACAGTCAGATTTCTGCCAGCTCTGAACCTTCCTGGTTGCAATGCCCATTCGTGAGGTGGCTCTGGAAGGGAGGGAGCTTTGGAAGCTGCTGCAGGAAGAGCCGCTCATCTTTCTTTCTGGTGCAAAGCCAGCTCCCCCTCCTGTGGCACACACTTGGGAAGCATGCAAGTGTTTCCTACAATAGAACTGCTAAATTGGTAGCCGAACTACTATTCTGTGATAGCATTGTGGTCTCCTGGCTAACGTAACAATGCCATGCACTCCCAACAACAGCAGCAACAATAATACCAGGTAACAGTTGTCTATGGCCCCACATGGTGTCTTCTATGAGGTATTAAAAAGCAAGACTTGAGTTATAGATTACAAAAAGGATATATGGTTGTCTAGGTTGTGTGGGTATGTATGGGTGTGACTGAATAGATTTTAAAAAGTGATGAAATAATTTGAAATTGAAGTGAGGAGGTATTGGAAGACATATTTTAAAGATTTATATGGGAATGAAATATCATCTCTAGAACATCCTCTCCTCAGAAGGCCACAATACTATCCTGCTTGCATTTAGAAAAGAGGTACAATATTGTTTCAGTAGGTCTTGGGTTCTGGTTTATTATTGTTTGCTATAATTACATAATTCTTTTAAATATTTTTCTTGGCTGTATATAATTTATTTGTAAGCATGCCCAGAATAATTGTAAATTCGGGTGAATCACAAATATTGTAAATAAAATTAAATACAACAAATGGAATTGAAACAAATGCCATGAATGTTAGCATTTATTTGAGGAAAAATGATGAAAAGGAATGCCTAAATATTGCCAAATGTTCAAAACAGTAGGGCTGCATGTAGGGATAGTATAACTGGAGAAATGTTATAATCTGAATTGAGTTTATTTACGAAATGATCATCAGACTTGGCATGAAGATTGGCTCTGGGCTAGATAATTAGAAGAATACCAATAATATTTGTATAGGAAATATATTTTCCTATACAAAGGAAGAGTAGAAAGAGTAAGTGCAAAATTAGTTTGGAATTAGTTTGTTAAATATATCTAGGAAGATACTTGACAGAATTGAAGTGACAATGAGCTAAATATGAAAACTTTACACTCAACTTTTTGCTTCAGGAGAGATATGCAAACTAGATTTTTGCTCTTTTAGCAAATCACTGAGAAATGAATGAAAGTGATGGTATATTAATGAATTCATAGAAATCCTACCACAAAGCAACCACTTGAATTACAGAATGTTTGGGTGAATATGAAGCTAGTTGTTAAATGTGATGGGAGCTTGTAGCTTTTAGCACATTTTTATGGATTGTTATGAGCCACCTAGAGTCATTATATGAGACAGGCAGCCATATCAGACCTGTGAGTGAGTGAGTGAATCAATGTATGTGATGAAAATAAAACACATATGAAAATAAATGAGTCACTTTATTTATTTAGTATGCACCTTGGTTGTTTAAAGTATGTACAGCTAAACCTCTCTTGTAAGGAATGACTTCTTTACCATAAGATGTCAAAATCCGTGTGTTCTTCTACTGATTAACTCTCTGTCTATCTATCTATCTATTTATCTATCTTTGTATACTGCCATATTCTCAAGAATCCCAGTTTACCACCTAGGAAATAATACTACAGAATCATAAAATATTAAAACATCCAATATCTTTGGCTGTCAATACAAGTACAATATGCTGAGAGTGATGAATGCTTGATAATACACAAGCATTCCCGGTCACTGCATGCTGCACCAGCTGCAATTTCTGGATGTCTTCAGAAGCAGTCTTACATGAGAGAAACATAAAAGTTAAGTGTAGTAGTCATAGAGTACCGAAGTAGTATATGTGGAAAAGAAGAGAAAGGTCAAGAACAAATATACGTGAATATGAACTGAATACAAAAATGAATGATCAGTAAGAAAAAGTAAACAATTTCTACAGAGAGAATTAATATTTTTGTGATAAAGGAAGGGCAAATGGATTTTATATTTGTTCAAGCCCATTTTATAACCTCATGTTTAACTGTGCTAACTACTACTCTATATTATCAGAATCAGGCAAAAATATGTAACTGCAATCCTTCAAAGTCAGTGCTCCACGCTCTGTTTTTCCAAGTATGAAAAGTTCATTATAAAGTGGAATAATACAAAGAGCTCAATGAGAAACAGTTGTGTGTGTGTGTGTGTGTGTGTGTGTGTGTGTGTGTGTGTGTGTGTGTGTGTTATTATAATAAACTTCCTTATTAAAGAGATGGGGCACCTATGTTTAGTTTTTCATTTAAATAATAGAAGAAACAACGGATAGCTTTGTAGGTGGTATGTTCTGAGGCTGTCATATAAATCCAATAAAAATACTGGAAACAAATCCACATGGACCCAACACAGAGTTTATCGTTCTTTTCTTCCAAATCAGTACAATAAAGGCAAAATAGCTCTCCTTCCTACAGTAATCTAATGAAAGCCACATAACAGCTAAAGTGGTTAAACTTGGCTACTCAATGAAGTACAGTTCACTTTCACTGCAAATAGGCTCAGATGTTTGCATAAAAGTACGTGTTACTTTTAAGGGGCACAAATGGCATAACTTTGACACCTATTCTCAATTCACACGGCACTGCACTCTAAAATGCTCTTTAGTGATTATTACCTATCTACGGTTATATTTTTAAAAAATCAAGATTTAAAAAAAATTAAGGTCACTACACCCAGACATTAGTAAGCTTGCTGCACAGATACTTCAATATTATTTCTCAGATATACTTACTCATTTCATTATATTGTTTCTTTTCAACCCACATCCATTTTAATGTTATTTTGATTTTATCTAATCTTAAAAAAACCATTTTTCAAATTATCCAACACTTAAAAATTGATTTGTAATATAGGTACACATATCTGAATTAAATGGTAAATGTCTTTTTTCTACATCTATCACAGATGTAATAAAGGAGAATATTTGTAGCTCAGAGTTGAAATGAGGAGTCCTTGGTGCTCTCTGAGCTTGCTTGTTTTCTTGCAGATGTTTCAATATTTAAACTAGGTAACATCATCAGTGCTAGGGTGCTGGGTTATTGAAACATCTGCAAAAAAACAAGCAAGCTCAGAGAGGACCAAGGACTCCTCAGAGATGGCTAGTTAAAGCAAGTTATTAATGTTAATATGCTTTCACATCGCCTTTTGTATCATTAAATATGATTGAGAAATAAAATAATCTAAAGTGTGTTCAGATTAAGAAGGAAATTCTATTAATGCTAACCTACATTAAATAAAGCTACCAAATATAGTAGTAAATATAATTTAAAGTAATTTCTTCTCAATTGATTATTACTGAATTATATAATAGGAGAATCTAAACCATCCAAACAGATTTATTCTACACATACTCTTTTTGTATCTTATTATAAAATATTAATGTGACTTTTTGAAACCGCTTAAGATTTGTGGAAGACTCAACAAGGTAGCAATCAGTTTTAAACATACATTCATGGCCTTAATAAAGTTTCTTGAACAATATGCATATCTTATAGAAAATGCATTTCCACTCATTGCTTTTACAAGATAAAATTGCTTTTAATAAAAATGTTTCTGTGCAAGACTTCATGAGGGGCCTCTGGTGGCTCAGACTGCTAAGACAGTCTGTTATTAACACAGCTGCTTGCAATTACTGCAGGTTCAAGTCCCACCAGGCCCAAGGTTGACTCAGCCTTCCATCCTTTATAAGGTAGGTAAAATGAGGACCCAGATTGTTGGGGGCAATAAGTTGACTTTGTATATAATATACAAATGGATGAAGACTATTGCTAACATAGTGTAAGCCGCCCTGAGTCTTCGGAGAAGGGCGGGATATAAATAAAAAAATAAAATAAAATAAAATAAATAAAATAGATTTTTCTATAAATCAAGTTATTGCTTAATATTTAAATTCTAATAAATCACAATGTACAAAATATTCAGTTATGAGACATTCCACCTTAAAAATAGGCTCTTTGGAGTTTTATAGAAGTCGATTGTCTGTTTCAAAGTCAGTGTTGTGACCCAGGTTCCTGGACCCGGACTCCTGGACTCGGATGATTCAGAAAGTGAGGGAGAAGACCCGGCAAGGCATGCTTCTCTTGGGCCCTCTCCCTCCCTGGCACCCACTCCCTCCCTGGCACCCTTCTTCTGATTTGGCAACGCCCCAAGAACAGTTTTGGAGTGATGCAAGACTGCGCAGACGTGACCGGCGCGCGCAGCAGAGGAAGCGTTAGGACAAAGCCAAGGAATGATGGTCATGCAGTGACATCTGCAGAGACTATAAATAGGAGGCGGGACTTCCTGGTTTTTTGTCTTGGACAAAGCAATGAATTTGCACGGGCAAACTGTATCAATGGAGGGAAGAATATATTCGTGAGTAATTCTGGCCTTATCTATAATTTCCTCGTTATCTCCAGAGACTTGGCAGGTCCGTGGGTAGACGTGGCCAGGACATTTATCTATGTAATTAAATTAGAAGAGAAGGCCTTTGACTGACTTTTTGTTGGGAGTATTGGGGGAGGGAAATAGAACAGTCAGATTCTTTCTTATTACCTGAGATATTACCCAAGATATCCTTGGTGTGACAAACAGGGTCTTCACTTTCTCCATCTTTAAAGTTACCAATTTCTCCATAGTACAGTGAAATTACAAGCTGCATTATACGGATAAACATAGGAAGCTGTTGATCAGTAATAGAAAGCTTCAGACTTTCAACTAAAGTATGAACCTGCAAGTACAGAGAAAAGCACATAATAAAAATAATCAGATTCCCACACTTCCAAGCATCTGAAGACCGACAGATATAGATATCCTAGGAGAGAAAAATTTAACGTTCAGTGGGGTTGTCTTGGGTAAGTCTCTATCTTATCATACAAAACAACTTCAGAACCAAATACATTTTATTTTCAGTAAAAAATAGACATAACCGATACAATTCTGAAAGAAAATACTTTATCTTTAATAGTTCTAATAAAGAACAGTTAAAGTTAACACTAGTTCAAAAAATTAAAGTCCATGATCTAACCAATACCTTTAATTCCCTGTTCTGAAACATTTTGGATAATAAAGTACACATTCTAAATTGGAAAAGCTACTTTGAGAGAATAAAGCTCAGAATTCCATAGAAAATGGCCACTACCTAAAAAAAAATAATTTGTTGGTAGTGATCCAATATTTCTGAATATTAATCTATAATCAAGCCTGTTTGAAATTTGTTATAGCTAATAAGTTGAAGTTGCACTGAACAACTTTAAATGTCCTTTATGTTGAATTGGTAGCCTGCATTAGAAGACTGAAACCACATGCTACTGGATAAATTATGCACAAAACAACTGCTTATTACAGCATGTGGCATCAATAATACTAGTAAAATTAACTGCACATAGGGATAGTTGAATTACAATACACAAGTCCGCATCTGGAAACAACTTCAGCATAGATAAAGTTACGGAGCTTCCTCAGTTTTATGTCAGAAATAGGATAAATTTCCAAAAATATATTGTGCTGTTGACTGTTGGATTTAGCTGATGATGCTGGTCCCAAGATACATATTAAGATATGTCACCTTGACATAAGATTAAAATAAAATACTTCAGAAAAATATTCTGAACTCCAAACTAGATGATTTCTTTCCTTTAGTTATATTTTTTTCTATTAACCATAGTCATGCCAATATCAAGAAAGAAATAAGGCGTTCAGAATTTCATAGAGTAACTTCACTGTACAACATGGATAAAGTTAATACTTAACACAGAAATTCCTCAAACTTAAGTTCTGGTCATGGGTCAGAACACCATTCTCATATTTTTTTTGTTTCAGCATAAATGTACCTCAAAAAAACCTTCAGTTATCTATTTTGGTATTTTCAAGAATATATGACTCAATTATCGGGAAATCTACTTACTTTAATAATGGATGGCATCTTAGAATTAAGATTATCATAAGTGAAGTGCAAGCGAGTTCTAAACGAACACTTGTATAGCAAAGGATCTTGATAAAATTCAATTTTGCCACTAGCATTCCTCTTGTCTAGACAAACTGTACAATCAGAAAAGTTTATCACTTTCCTTAGTACCAAATCAGTTGCTATGAAAAGAAAGAAAAATATTGTTCCATTTTAATAGCAAGACAAAACAAATATTGTATGATTATTTATATTATCCTTAATATGGAAAGAACCATACATGGCAAGACCAAATAACCTTTTTTCAAAATGAACAGGCAACCGTTGATTGGGACATTGGAAATAATGCTTCAAAAAAGGAAGTGCAGGGGATAAAAAAATATACAATAGATAGTACCAGTAGGAAAACTATATTCGCATTATCTTTCATTTAAAATAAATGTGCAATTACTTTTGATGTGTGAAATAACTCTCCTCCTTTCACATTAAAAATAACAACACACATTCACTTTTGGGACAGTTCCGGCAACCACACAGATTATGTATGCTTCTTTGATATATAACAGAATAACAGAGTTGGAAGGGACCTTGGAGATCTTCTAGTCTAACCCTGTACCATTTCAGACAAATGGTTGTCCAATCTCTTCATAAAAACTTCCAGTGTTGGAGCATTCACAACTTCTGGAGACAAGTCGTTCAACTGATTAATTGTTCTGTCAGGTGTGGCTACTACGGGTTCTGTGGGCATGGCTTGGTGGTGGTGGGGTAATGTGACTGGGTGTGCATGGCCAACTTTTTTTTTTTTACTTTTAAAAGCATTTTTTCTACAACCTCTTCAGCTTGAAGAGGTTGTAAAGAAATGCTTTTAAAAGGCTCTGACGATCCCAGCTGACTTACCTGATCGTCAGAGGCTTTTGTTTTCTTTTAAAAGCATTTTTTTTGCCTTTAAAAGAAAAAAAAGCCTTTGACAATCAGGCAACTCAGTTGGGATTGTCAGAGCCTTTTAAATGCATTTTTTCTACAACCTCTTCGGCCGAAGAGGTTGTAGACAAAATGCTTTTAAAAGGCTCTGACGATCCCAGCTGAGCCGCGGGGTCATCAAAGGCTCATCTGGGCATGTGGGGGGCAGGGATTTTTGCTACCAGTTCTTCGAACCACCTGCCACCATCGCTACCGGATCGGGCGATCCGGTCCGAACTGGGAGCATTTCACCTCTGGAGCACTGCTATCTTGTCACCCCAGTCCTTTTTTCACTAGACAAGGCAAGTTCTTTATATCCAGAATTTATTTAACATACAAATGTTAAAGACTAAACTCATGATGAGTTCTGAAATACACCCTGCTGCTTGGTATACATTTCAATAAGTCACTGTAGAATCTGGAAGCCTCAACTCCTCCACTCCCTCAAAAAGCTGTGTTTCTTGTTCTAAGGACACAACAAGGAAACACAAACAGTTATCTTATCCACAAAACTAGCTGGTCTGATGTTTCATATGTCCAGTCAGAATTAATCATCTCTCTCCTAGTTTCACAGATCCCACTTACCTATCATGGTTCTCTTATTAGTCAATAGAACAACCATTTCCCAGTGTCCTTAACTGAAGACAGTGAGCTGGCTTTTTTAAGTCTGGCAGAAAGTTATGACTTATAGATTACCTGATATATCCATAAAAGCTCGATCCCAAAATTCATCTACTGTGTAACATTCCGCAGAAGTAATATTAACAGAAAGAACAATATCATCCTCCACATATTTGAGTATGAGGTTATTAATGACGATGTTGACATTGTTTATAACTCGCCAAATCAAACTTTGTACATAACCTAAGAAGGAAATATGAATATGGTGAGTCTTATTATTTGGGAACTCCACCGGTGAGCTGCTTAAAACGAAATAACTTTGTTAAATTTGACAATCTAAAAAAAGCTTTTAAAAACAAATGCCATCAACTTTTCTGGTCTTTAGTCTTCAGTAATTATAAATATAAAATAGAATGGGCATTCCCCCCGAATCAGTAGATAATCACTATCCAGTGAATGTTAATTTAAATATTACAAATTAATGCATAAGTGGAAAAAACTGGGCTACTGATGTTTTACTTAAGAAAAAACATAGACCTGCATAGCAATCTCCATTTCCAAGAAATACTTCTTGCATACATCTTCCTCTGTGCACCCCAACTCATGCACACTCTAATGCTTCAGAAAGAATGTTGAGAGACTGTGCTAGTACCTTATTAGTGATTTATAGCAACTATTGTATTATCAAACTACAATTGTGCCAATATAACAATGAGGATAGGCTTTATATTGCTACAACAAAGGCTCAGTAATTTGTAGGAGATGCTACCAAACTCTAATGAGGAAGTGGGCATAGATTGCCTTTTAGACAATTGACACCCTAAAAGACTGATTTTAAAAAAAAGTCTTTGCAATAAGTTGATGCCTTAGGATTGCTTCATAAGTCCTCATTTAACAACTGCTTTGTTTAGTGACGATTCACAATTACAATGGTGATTTTAAAAAAGCCATTTTACAACCAATCCATGCACTTGCAACCTTCACATGTCTGCAAAACAAAGGAAAGCTGAGTTTCACCGTTTTGCTAAGTAACAGAGTTGCAAGTCCCAATTGTGGTTGTGAAAAAAGGAGAACTTGTACTATTTGTAAGTCAATTTCCAACAAAAATAGATCAACCACTGATTTTCCAAGTTTATTTCTACTTAATTTTAATAACAAAGCAGAAATTCTAAGGCAGTGACAAGTGCCCCCACAAAAACTTTCTATTCAGATTTGGGAAGTAGTGTGGTAATTCAAAAGGCCTACTACAAACCTTGTATCTTCTACCTTTTTTCTAAAACAGTTATTAAGTGCCCAAATATAATATTTATATGGCAAATCACCTGGTGGCAAATCAGGGTCAGGAGAAGTCTGTTGAATTTTTCTTGGTTTCACTGTCGTTTTTGAACCTTCTGTAGTACTACGATTTGTTGAACTGGAACCACAACTTTCATGGTCCTCCTAAAATATTTTTTAAATTATTTGTTTAAAAAATTCAGCAAAATAAGTGCAAACACTTGGTAGTAAGGTCATTTTTGTATCCTCTTTAATTGGAATTAGTGACTTATTTGATTTATATCTCAGCTTTCAACTCAATGAGTACTTAAGGCAGATTAAAGACAAAACACAGAATAAGCTTAAAAATAAATTAATACTAAAACACATTAACATTTAAAACCTGGCAAAGGAAAAATATTTAGTCTACTGTTCTAAATGCAAAGAAAGTAGGAACTAAATGAACTCCAAAGCCAGCATTCCACAGAATAGAAATGATGCAGTGAGAGGTCCTCACACACATGCCAGAAAATAACTCTATGACAGTTGAGACATCTTCAAAAGGTCTTCTGCTTGGAGATCACAACTCGCAGTCAGGTTCATAAAAGCAATTCTTGAAATAGGCTGTACTCTAAAACAGTGTTTCTCAACCTTCGCTACATTAAGATGTATAAACTTCAACTCCCAAAATTCCCCAGCCAAAAGCATGATTGGCTGGGGAATTCTAGGAGTTGAAGTCCACATATCTTAGAATTGCCAAGGTTAAAAACACTGCTGTAAATCATTTAGGCTCAGGCCAACATTAAATTGTGGTCAGTAATCAATGGGCAACTGATGCACATTTTTCAGTTCAAGCAATAATTAACAGCCCAGATGCCATACGGTATTTTGAAACAATTACAACTTCCAAATATTTTCAAGGGTAGTCCATTAAAGTAGTCAAAACTAGATGGAACTAAAGTATAGACAAAAGTGTTGCCAAATTTGACTGACTTAGGAATTATTGCACTGGTAACCATAAATATACTTCTTGCCCGAACATCCTCTATAAATTTATTGATAGCTGAGGATCAAGAAACACTTTTAGAGCATGGCTTATCAATAAAAGGTAGCACAAAACATGGAAAATAATGTAGAAATAAGCTTGAGGAAAGAATGGAAAAGCTCTTAAGGGAAGGATACAATAACTCACTCTTGAAAAATGTGAAAAAGACACCCAAAATAACCTCTGACATCTGGTTGATATAGGTGAGGATATAAAGAACTCTGCCGCTTTTCAAGATTCTGTTACTATATTTCAAAACAATAAAACAGAATTGCTATAATCCTTGTGATGTCTCTTTCCTAACCTGGCCTACCTCTAAACCAAGGATGTCAAACTCACATCATCACAGCAGCATTCATGACATACAGAACTTTTTTCCCCTTCAGTAAAATGGGTATGGGCATGGCCAACGCATGACACATCCGGCCCACCAGCCGGAAGCTTGACAGCCCTGCTCTAAACCAACCAAAATTGGCTGAACCTCAATCCCAATAGTTTCCTACTGACAGCAGCATCTCTGTTTCTGTTCTTCCTAATCTAACCCATTAACAAATCTAAGTAATACTTAGTAGTAGTGACTACTCCCTTACAATTTGCTGCAAAGAGCAATTAAACCTTTGTTATCCACAAACAAATAACATCCAATTCTAAAGGCCCACATGACTTCCCCAGCAATTTCCTAAAGATGCTGAACAGCACAGGCACTATAAAAGTTGGTTCCCAGACTGATAAAATTTCAAGAGACAGTTACGTGAGCAACCAGCTGCTAATTTCCCCAGTACTACAGAAGAAACCTGCCTGTTTATTAGTTTGTGGGAAAGCTGCATAGAGGAATCAGACAATTTTCAGCTAAATACACACAGAGCTGTATTGGTACCAAAATGAGAGCAATTCACCTGTTGAAATTCTTATATTCCTACTCCTTGCACCTCAATAAACCTTGCTAAAGAAAATTCTACGAGAATCATGTTTGAAAAAGAAATAGGCTAAAGATACAGAAAGAATTATCTGCCAAACCCAAAGTTAACCATAGCTGATGTATTTAAAGATTTCTGGAAGAATAAAAAACAACCTTAAGAGCAGAGGGTTTCAGAGACAAATGACAGAATTTAAATGCTTATACAGAACCAAGGCTGCCTATTAAGACTTATGTGTAAGTTACTATTAAAATAATAACAAGACAGAAGAAATAAAAGGTTTTATGATAAAGTAGATGCATTTTTAAATAAATAATTACTATACATTACAATGGAAAGACTTATTTTTAAAAAATCAGTAAAATTTACCTCACCTTATAATTTAAGAGAAAATTGATAGAAAATATTTACATTTGATACTTCTTTCCCTTTCCATTTAATCATGTCTGATTCTTGGATACTATCTGAACAAGTCCCTGCAGTTTTCTTGGCAAGGATTTTCAAAAATGGTTTGCCATTGCCACCTTTCTGGAGCTGAGAAAAAGTGACTGGACCAAAGTCATCCAACTGGCTTTGTGCCTAAGGCAAGACTAGAACTCATCGTGTTCCAGTTTCTAGCCTGATGCCTTAATCACTACCCCATATTGGTAGAAATGTCAAAAATTGCTAAATCATAGAATAATACCTATTGGAAACATTACAATACCAAAGCAACCTGTTATTCTATGTGGTAGTCATTAAAAAACATTCAAAAATACTGTAAAGAAATACACAGCATTATTCAAAGAAGTTTAAAAAGAAAGCTTGAATTGAAACATCCGTTTTTCTTTCTAGGAATCTTTCCAGAACAAATAAATGTTTAAAGAAATCACAATTTATCAAGGTATGTGTTGACAACTACAAAGAGTAGTTTGATTCAACTTGGGGGGGAAGGAGAGCATGGAACAAGAACAGGTGGGCTAGGGAAACAAAGCACAGAGAGCATGCATCTGTGCAGGCAAGGAGAGAAAGCCAAGAAAGAAAATGCCAGGTACACGCAAGCATGCGTGTATGCAAGTAGGAAGGAGAATGTGGGTGCATGTGAACAGAAGGGGGGCAAGAGGATGTGGTGCATGCAAATGAAGAACTGTCAGGAGAGGTGAGGGATATTACTTGCAACCTTCTATGCTGGCTTTCCTATTGACTTTGTTAGCAGGAAAGATCACAAATGGTAATCACATGACCATGGAATGCTGCAACTGGTCATAAGTTTGAACTGGTTGCCAACTGGCCAAATTTTGTTCATGTGACCATGGCAGTACTGCAAAAACCAAAACTTTAAGGACCGGTCATTGTTTGGTCAGTACCATTGTAACTTTGAATGATTGCTGAACAAGTGAACGATTGCAATTTGAAGACTATCTTTTAAGTCACTGACAGCCAGTTTAGTGCTATGACTAAGGGATTAGAAAGGTTTAGAAACTAGACAACCATGAGTTTAGTCCTTTCTTGGACACAAAACGAGCGCTCAGTCTGAGGAAAAAGGCAATGATAACATTCTTCAGAAAAATGTTGCCATGGACTTTTTTGTATAATTACCATGAGTCAAAATTGAGTGAATGACAACAAATACAATCTAAGTGACTAGCCCTTTGGAATGGTGTTACTTAGGAAGATGATTCTGCACAAAATGATGATGTAACTAATGTACTTGGTTCAGAGAATAGAATAGAATAGAATAGAATAGAATAGAATAGAATAGAATAGAATAGAATAGAATAGAATAGAATTTATTGGCCAAGTGTAATTGGACACACAAGGACTTTGTTTTGGTGCATATGCTCTCAGTGTACATAAAAGAAAAGAAAAAGAAAAAGAAAGAAAAAAATACCTTCATCAAAGGTACAACATTTACAACACAAATGATGGTCATAGGTTGCAATTTAACCCTTAGTGATAGAGATAATATGAGATAAACTCATATTGCAGAGAAAAAAGAATATTAGTTGAGAAAAATCCTAAAGCAACTTGTGCTGTTGAGCATTATTTTTAACTCCTGGAATATTGCCTTATTGGCCAGGATTCTCAAATTAAAGATGGAATCCAAGAATTAAGAATGGTTATTCTACAAAGAACTTAAATCTTATAACTGAAGGCATAAAAATATTGTAAGGTATTTACATTGATCCTTCCATTTGAGTAAACTATTTGAGTTCCTAAAATAGTTGATACTACACTTAAATCTATAATGACTAAATAGTCCTAAATTAATTCTATTGCATTAAGTGTGATTTATAATCCGGAAAATATATTTTTTGATTAAAACTTGAAATCTTATTTAAAAACAGTAAGATTTCAAATCTAAATAGTTTAACAATGTAGTTTGTTTTATTCTGTCGAAATATTTCTTCCTAAAAAGTAAAGCCTACCTAGATTTTAGCTCAAGTCCTAGTGGCCTCAAAGACTATCCATGTGGTTTTCTTGGCAACAATACGTAAGCTGCTTGCCAATGACTTCTGGGATGTTTTTTCAACTTCCCAGACTACAGCCCTGACACTGCTTTGAGGTCCCCTATCCAAATACTAATTAGAACCAATCTAGTTTAGCTTCCAAGCCTAGCCAAGGTCAGCCAGGTGCTGCCACCTGCTGTTACATGTTTATTTTATTTCAATTATTTAACTAAGATTAGGCTGCTTTCCAGCTACAGTCAGAAAGTGATCCTGATGCTGAACATACTTTTACTAGAATCATTATTTAGCAAAGTTGATCATAAATTGCACTATGCTGTACTTTAATATGTCTGTTACACAAAAAATTACACACACTAATTAGGATCCAATACATCTGTAACTACATCCCTATGATCCAACAAGACAGCTGCACTCTTGTGGGACAACGACATTTAGGAATTCCTGACAAATGCATGAGATCCGGAGCTAAAGCATTATGGGTTGAGGGGATCTAACTACAGAATGTGCTCCCTCAGGAATGCAAGTGCCTTGGAATTCAAGCAATGTTAAGACATATGGCAAAATCTACCTCTTTTATAAAATTTTCTCCATTAAGAGAAACAAATTTAAATTTGCAAAAATATTTTACATTCTTTGTAAAAAAAGTGTTAAGAAGTGGCTTCTTAAAATCAATAAAAGGAAACATGGACAAAACCTATCATGTAAATAAATATGTAGAAAAGAAAATGACAGAATGTCGTGACAATTTTCTCGTCAAAGAACTGCATGAAATTACAGTTGAACAAGTTGGGAGAAAACTAAGCTATCAAATCAAGGGCAGTTTACTTTCATTCTTTTTCTAAATAGCCTTGGTATTTTTCAATTGCACATTGGATCATACACTAACCTACAAAGATTGAAGCAAAACATTTGATTCTGCAATGAAAATTCACCTAAAAATAATTTATTTAGGAATTCCTAATATTCTGATGTTTACATTACATCAGCATGATCTATGGCCCAGCAATGTGTTAAAAACGATGTTGGGATTAAGAATTGCATACTAATTATTCCCCAAAACACTAGTATTATCCAACTAAGGAGAGATGCCTTAAATGCAATACCATTAGGGCTTCCTTATCAAAACAGAAATAAATAAAATATATTTCATTAAACAGTGAAGTCACTGGTGGAATACAGGCTGCTTCCATTACTTCTCTTCTGAAGCATGAATTCCCTTCCCACCAGCTTTAATCAGTTAACTGTTAAGTCAGTAGCAATACTACGCAGCATTAAGCTTACTTAGCTATGATTCAGCAATATAAATTGCTAAGATGGGCCAGGATCCTTTTTGTGATTCTGCTTTAAAATATCGTTTTAGATTCAGCATGCAGTCAAAGCCCTAAATGTAGTTTAACTTTTTTTAAAATACAGAAATGGAAGCAGTGACAGATTTTATTTTCTTAGGTTCCAAGATCACTGCAGATGGCGACTGGAGCAATGAAATCAAAAGACGCTTGCTCCTTGGAAGGAAAGCTATGGCCAACCTAGACAGCATATTAAAAAGTAGAGACATCATCTTGCCAACAAAGGTCTATATTTTTAAAGCTATGGTTTTCCCAACAGTAATGTATGGCTGTGAGAGTTGAATTATAAGCAAGGCTAGGCAGCAAAGAATTGATGCTTTCAAACTGTTGTTGGGGAAGATTCTTGAGAGTCCCTTGAACTTCAAGGAGATCAAATCAGTCAGTCCTAAAGGAAATCAACCCTGACTTCCTTTGGAAGGACAGATATTGAAACTGAAGCTCAAAATAGTTTGGCCACTAAATGAGAAGACAGAACTCACTGGAAAAGACCCTGATGTTGGGAAAGATGGAAGACAAAAGGAGATGGGGAGAGCAGAGGATGAGATGGGTAGATAGTGTCGACGCAGTGGACATGGATTTGAGCAAACTTTCATAAACAGTGGATGACAGATGGGGGGCTGGCATGCTGTGGTCTATGGGGTCACAAAGAGTCAGACACGACTTAGCAACTGAACAACAAATGACAACTCACTAGTGAGCTTAGCAGCACAAATGTAATTATAAAAATATTTTAAAATAATTCAAATAATTTTAGATAAGGGGATTAATTAAGATTTCTGGAGTTTAGAAGCTATTAATTACTTGGCTGCTTACATTTATTATTGAATAAAAGCCTAAATTTCAGTTAGAATTTACTGAAAGTAAAATTCTGTTTTTTTCCTTATCCAAATATATGGACCCCTGAAATCGATCTATAGACTCCAGGTTAAGAAGCCCTGCTGTAAGTAATGTTCCTGACAGAAAGGAAGAGAGAAATTTTATTGAGCCACTTGTTGGATCACGGATGATCAATCTTCAGAATTTTAATTAGCCGAAACAAAGGGGAGCAAAGAAACAACACACTATTCACCACAAGGGAACTAATTATATGCCTGCAATACTAAAATTGTGTTTTAGTTCACCATATTTTAACATAATAAAAAGATAAAAACAGAATAACTTTGAAAACTTTGAAATTCCTCTTGTGATTGCCAGACTTAAAAAGAAGATATTTACACTTTATACATGACTACATTGCTATTAGTACAGGTATCAAAGCAGTACAATCTTTGTTTACTAGGCTAAACAAGTAATTTAAATCAGATCATGCCAAATATGATAAGGCATAAGACTTGTTTAAAAATTAACATAACCAAAATATATTGTTCCATGAGTCCAGAAGGCTTTCTTTTATCTGCTTTCACGCTGCTCTTAAGATATGTAATTTCCTCACTTTTAAAAGTGAAGTCATATTCCTGCAAAATTTAATTTTCACATGTGTTTCAAATTTTGTTCCTAGAGACCTAAGTATATAATTATACTTTGAATTGGTGTTTTTTTTCCTTTTCTTGGATCATATTTTATGCCATATTTTAGTTGTCTACTGTAAATCTACTTTAAAAGACAATCTTTTTCTTCTATAGAATGTTCTACACATTCTTGATACATGTTTGAGTAATCGTTTTCTTTCATCTAAAAACATTCTCCAGCTATATTATTTTGATCATTGTTATCTTCAAAATTTAAGTTTACTGCTTACAGGTTCTGCAAGTACCTAGAAATAGAAAACATAAATACTGTTTTTACGGTTTACTTTTTCCTGCTTTTTAAATGTTCTTAGAAAAATTAAAGTTTTAGATAACTCTGTTATTCATTCAGAAAATTTTGGTTATTGAATAGAGTAGAATAAAATAAATAGCACTAAATAATTCTCACAATAATGGAAATATTGGAGACATATATAGGGCCTTGCAAAATCTATAAGAGCCAGGGGCAGAAAATACATTCTTTCTGCATCCCACCAGGTGGCATTCTTTATATCAAGGGTTTCCAATCTTGGCAACTTTAAGACTTGGGGACTTCAACTCCCATAGTTCCTTAGCCAGCTTTGCTGGCTGAGGAACTCTGGGAGTTGAAGTCCCCAAGTCTTAAAGTTGCCACAGTTGGAGACCCCTGCTTTATATTATTCATTCTTACATGCAGCCATTTTTTTTGCCAACAAAGTACACAATTAGGAAACTATGGTAAGCTTTTAACCGAAAGATATATTAAATTATATATTATTTTATTTTATTTTAAAGATTTGTTTCAATTCTTCAATATTCTTTTCTGAAATACACATTTCAAAATGGAAATAGTTAAAAAGTTTTTATTTGTGATAATATATATTGTTATTCTGTCTCCAAGCAATTCCTTTTAAAGCGTTTGTACTTATATTTGATATATGGCCTCTTAACCGAAATTAATGCATATAGGAAGCTGGGCCTTTTTTTCAGCAGTTCAAAAACTACTTGATGGATTATGGCATTATTTTGATTGGATTTAAAGTGGATGCTTTTTTCCTTCAATCTGTAATAATTACCTATAATAAAATTGTCACATTTTATAATGAGAAACTATACATATACAAAAAAGCAATTTATAAATATATTATCCTACTTTTGCAACATCTACTAACTATTTTCAACTTGTTTTTCAGTGCAATACTATTAACCAAGATAAAATACAGTGATTAAAAAATGCAACAGTTTATAGATAAAAAAACTAATCAGATGTATAATCTACAATAACTAACATCAGTACAGATTTGATCAAATGGCATATTCTGTCAGGACAAGGAGCTATATATCACCTAAATGCACAAATTACTTTAAAATATATAATCTACAGTATTAATAGGCTATAAAAAATAAGCTCTTAAAGATATATATGGAACAGTTTAGAGAAAAAGGTTGGAAGCTAATTACCTAAATTCCTTAAGCTTCTAAATATAGGTATAGAAAAGAAAAAAAATGATTGCTAAAAAATATAAATGAAAGCAAAGATAAATCCTATCATTGGCACAAGTCCAAATGTTACTCTCCACGGGTCCACATGCTATGGAATAATTTGTCCAAATGTCAGTTGTAATTTTCAAAATGCCTTTCTTGCCATAGATTCTTAAACATCTGTAACAAATACTTGTTTTGAGAGTGCTTTACATTTGTGACATTTGACCTTTTGCTATATGCCCCACAAAATTCAAGTTTCGAATACCACGCAAGCAGGAAACCTGATCATTCCAGCAGTAGCCATCTGCATGGTCCAATATCAAATATTAGTTCTGGGTTGCACAATGTCATGTGTTACAAATCTGTTTCTGCAGCTTCTATAATTAGTTGTAATTTGCTGCTTCTAAAATGTGTTTCTTATGGGACATCTGGCCTCAAAACTTCTACCTTAGCACTGAAACAAAAAATACTTAGTGTTCTGGTGTTTTATTTTTTTAAAATATAAAGCAGTACATGGGTGGCATAACTAGGACCAGGCTTCTTTTTAAAAAACAAGGTTCTCATTATAGTAATATATTTTTAAAATGAAAATACACAAAAAAATCAACATCATCATAAGAAGAGTAACGCTATACTTCTGCATACTTTACCTTGAGAAAATCCTTATTTTTTAATAAACATAGATTATACTAAAAGGCATTCTAAACAGAAATTTGGTTCTCTTGTACATTTTACAAGATGATCATAGAAATGCAACAAGAATGATTACTAAAGGAAAATTAATAGGCTTAAAATGTATCACTCTCAGGAGCAAACGCTTAAATAACATCCCTACAAGTGACAAATAAACATAAATCATCTAAAAGAGAAAGAACAAAATACATTTTTAAAAAGTATAGACATACATGTCCATCATTCTATTCTCTTTGGGTATACATTTTGCTTCCATCATTTCATATACATTTCCTGTCACTATTTAATCTTGTTAAATCTCGTTCCAGCTGTATTTTTTTCAATATTCCCTTTCTTCTCAACCTTTCATTATAACTTAATAATTCAAACCTCATTTATTGTCTCTGTATGACCAAATCATCTCAACCTACTCCTTTCTTATTGTTCAGTCAACTGTATTCAATTCATGTTCTTCCACACCCATTCTTTCTTGACCTTAACTCTTCTTGCTTTACCACACACAATTTTTTTTTTAAATTTACATTTATATCCTGCCCTTCTCCAAAGACTCAGGGCGGCTTACAGTGTGTAAGGCAATAGTCTCATTCTATTTGTATATTTACAAAGTCAACTTATTGCCCCCCCAACAATCTGGGTCCTCATTTTACCTACCTTATAAAGGATGGAAGGCTGAGTCAACCTTGGACCTGGTGGGACTAGAACCTGCAGTAATTGCAGGCAGCTGTGTTTTTAATAACAGGCTTCTTACAGCCTGAGCCATAGCATATTCCCATTGAACTCAATGTACTTTTACATTTCTCTTGTCAACTCTAACTATTGCTCCCATATAACAAGGTGCCAATTATCACCTATAAACTGGTTCATGGCAAGGGCCAAGTTACTTGTAGAATCATATACTTCCAAGAGACATTATCATTGCATGAGATGGTATGAAGCACTGTTATCTGATGGAACTTAAAAAGTGTGTCTTCTCTGTTGTAACATTCATGCTTTGGAACCACATTCATTACCCAACAAAATTCAGATGGCCCCAATTCTTCTGGCTTCCAGTAAGACCTCGAAGACATGGCTTTCCCCAGGCAAAGGCTGAAAACTGAATGACTGTGACCTATTTATATTGTCCTAGTGGACAATCACATAAATATGAGCCAGCAGTGTGCTGCAGCTGCCAAAAAAGCCAACACAGTTCTAGGCTGCATAAACAGAGGGATAGAATCAAGATCACATGAAGTGTTAATACTATTTTATAATGCCTTGGTAAGGCCACATTTGGAATACTGCATCCAATTTTGGTTGCCACAATGTAAAAAAGATGCTGAGACGCTAGAAAGAGTGCAGAGAAGAGCACAAAGATGATTAGGGGACTGGAGGCTAAAACATAGGAAGAACGGTTGCAGGAACTGGGTATGTCTAGTTTAATGGAAAGAAGGACTAGGGGAGACATGATAGCAGTGTTCCAATATCTCAGGGGTTGCCACAAAGAAGAGGGAGTCAAACTATTCTCCAAAGCACCTGAGGGTAGAACAAGAAGCAATGGGTGGAAACTAATCAACGAGAGAAGCAACTTAGAACCAAGGAGAAATTTCCTGGCTGATTAATTAGAACAATTAATCAGTCGAACAACTTGTTTACAGAAGTTGTGAATGCTCCAACACTGGAAGTTTTTAAGAAGAGATTAGATAACCATAACCGTTTTTAAGTTTTTAAGAAGAGATTAGATAACCATTTGTCTGAAGTGGTATAGGGTTTCCTGACTAAGCAGGGGTTTGGACTAGAAGACCTCCAAGATCCCTTCCAACTCTGTTGTTCTATCCTATATTATGCTTTTCTTTATGTTGTCTTTATCTTTTTGATTTAGGGGGTTTGGTTTTAATCCTGCTTTAACCGCCAGAGTTACAATGTCCAAAGTTGTACAAAGTTGTACAAAGTTGTGCAGCCAAATAAATAACCAACAGTATAGAAGCATAATCTTATGCTTCTCCTTTTTGGTAATTTTTGCTTCTCTTAATATTATTTATTCACACTACTCTGCTATCTGCATTCGTAGATATTAAAATGTCTGTATTCATTTTAGTGAAGATTCCACCAAGGCATACAAAATTTACTTTCTCCAGATTTTTTGCTATTTAGGTATAATTTGCAATCCTTCTTCCCTATTGGACACAACCGTTTCTTTCTTTAAAATATTAATTTTCAGACTCATTCATTGCTTCATACAAACTGAATAACATTTGTTATAAATCATTTGGGTCCTTAGCCAAACCAAGATTCACCTGCATATGAAAGTACACATACATTAATAATTAACGAATTATCATTAGTCAAAACTCATTAGTCAATACAAGCCAATTAACAAAGCTCATTAGTCAATACAAGCTTGCTTTATGTTTATCCATAAATATATTAACCAAGGGAAATATTAAGATTGGATAGTAGTTCATGATAAGAGAGATTCCTGAGGTATACATTTCAAGCATAGATGAGAGCAACAAAATAAGTTCCAAATCAGAAAATGCTGTTGGCAACAAAACCAATGCATCCTTTAGAGCAGGGGTCCCCAACCTTTTGGACCTCAGGGACCACCAAGTTCAAAATTTGAAATCCCGGGGACCACTAATACGAATCCAGCGTGCCGCTTGCTGAAGCACCTGGACTCCCAGTGATGGGATGGGGTCCTTTAGGCACTGTCCCTCCTCTCTCTTTCTCTCTTTCTCCCCCGCTCCCCTCTCTTCCACTCTTTCTCATTCTCTCATTCTCTCTATCCCCTTTCTCTCTCTCCCACTCATCCCCCCTCATCTCTTTCTCTCTCTCCCCTTTCTCTTTCTTTCTCTCTCTCTCCCTCTCCCTCTCTCTTTCTCCCCCTCTCCCCCCTCTCTCCCTCATCTCGCTCCCCTTTTGTCTCTCTTTCTCCCCTCTCTCTTCCCACTCTCTTTCTCTCATCTCTCTCCCCTCTCCCCTCTTTCTCTCTCTCCCCTCTCTCCCTCATCTCTCTCCCTTTCTCTCTTCTCTCCCCTCTCTCTTCCCCACTTTCTTTCTCTCATCTCTCCCCTCTCCCCTCTCTCTTTCTCTCTCTTCCCACTCTCTTTCTCTCTCCCCTCTTTCTCTCTCTCCCCTCTCTCTCTCTCTTTCCCCACTTTCTCTCTCCCCTTCTCTCTCATTCTCTTTCTCTCCCCTCTTTTCTCTCTTTCTCTCTCTCTCCCCCCACTCTCTTTCCCTCTCCCCCCACTACTCTTTCTCTCTCTCTCTCTGATTTTGATTCTCCACACGTCCCTTTCAGAGCCAGGCTGCTTCAAGCAGGAGCTGTGAAGAGGGTGCCCCCCCCCCGCGGGACATCCCCAGGGAGGCGGGCAAGCCGGGTGGCGGAGCACCCTTTTAATTTTCCCTCCAGCTGATTAAGCAGCCCAGAGACTCTGGGAGGAGGAGGAGGAGGAGGAGGAGGCGGGCAGAAGCGGGAGGGGGCGGAGTGCTCCGGAGAAACAAGGCGTGCCAGGAAGGACTGCTGCCTGCTGTACTGACCTCGCGAAATTGAGGTGGGGGGTTCGATACTTAATACAAAACATCCCCCTTCAGCCCCACCCCCGCACTTCTTCCAAGAAGGCGGTGATCTCATTCTCTCTCATTCTCTTTCTATGACTCATTCTCTCTCTCTCCCCCCCCTCTCTTTCTCTCTCTCTCTCCCTTTCTTTCTCTCTCTCTCTCATTCTCTTTCTCTCTGTCATCTCATGGGCCAGCCAGTGTCTTGGGGCTGAGAGGAAGTCAAGCGTCTCCCCAAGAGACCAACGTGCAGGAGCACCAACAAGGGCCGGAAGAAACAGCCGCAAGATCGAGCTCCTGCTCTGGAATATGGAGAAAATCTCCATTTCCCCCCCTTCCCTTGCCAGGGGGGGAGTGACTGGTAAGAAAGGGCGAGGGGCGGGGACAGCCACTGGTGGGTTCAGCCGATAGGAAACTAAAGCAGGGGGAAGAAACAGCCCGGGATTCTCACCATCCATTGCTTCCGCCCGCTTGCACCGCCATTTCCCCCCCCTGCACCATTACCTCATTCCAGCCAGCGAGGGCTCTGCTTCAAAGTTACAAATTGCCCGAACCTCCCTCAACAGCGGAGATTTACAGCCCCACCATGAGCTGCCTGGCCAGTCCCATCTTCCAGAGCTCTAGTCATGGGACTGGCCATTGCTTATCCGGAAGCAGCTCCTCCACCCGGTTGGTGACTGCTGCTTTAGAGACACCCTAGAGTTCTGATGAGAGAGACACTAAGAAGGTCTTCTATAAGGAAGGTACATACATGTATACATAAATGCCTTACCTGTACTTATACTACATACAGACTCCAGGTTCCTCAAGTTAAAGGAAACAGAAAAAGTCTAACACATTCTCTTGGGATGCCCCTCTTCGCTCACAACCGTGTAAAATCAGAAGAAACTATCTATTTTCCTCTAGCTGATTGATCACCAAATATATCCAGAAGAGTCACTAAATGTGATGAATATGCTACTGCTGGAGTGTCAAACTCAAGGCCCACTGGTCAGATCTGGTCCATGGGGTCGCCCTGGAAACAGCAAAGGACCAGTCTGTGGTGCCTCTGCCATCAAAAATGGAGCTCAGGGGCCCATGTGCGGCCCTCTTGGGCTCCATTTTTGGCCGCGAAAGCCTCCTGCAGCTCTCTGCCAGCAGAACAAACTAAAAAACAAAAGGAGAAATGTTTCCCCTTTTACATTTGAGCATGCAAGAAGGGACAGAGGAAAGAAAAAGATGGGAAGATGGGAAGAGAGCAAGGAAGGAAAAACAAGGAAAGAAGGGAAGGAAGGAAGGAGAATGAAGAGGGAATGAAAAAGAAGAAAAGGAAGGGAGGGAGGGAGGGAGATTATAATGAGACTGAGGGAGAGTCTGAGGGAAGTCTTGCCTTAGCACTTGACCACCAAGTGACATCGAGCTGGCCATGCCCACCCTGGCCACTCCTACTACGACAACAACCACCCCAGCTCCCGGAGGTCAAACACAACCCTGATGTGGCCCTCAATAAAATCCAGTTTGACACCTCTCTGCTACTATTAGATTTTCAGTTATCCAATATACTTAATAATCTGTCCTTGCTCAAGTTGATTAGAATTCTATGTTTATTCTACTTATTCGTATTACTGTTTTAAAATGTGTGCTTTTTTTTGTTGGGCTTTTGACTATAAACTCTGTTATTGTTGCAATACTGCTATTTTAACAATGTTGTTAAAATTGTTGTACTTTCTCAATAAAAGCAGTCTGTGTTATGCTTTTAACACATTTCTTGTATACTTTTATAACTATCCCTCTGCTGCCTTCCTTTCATTAGTAGAATTTTCCAATTAAATAGCCATGGAAATGTCTAAGCTACAAGCTACCTAAAAATAGTAACAACATTTTTTTCAGTTGATTGCTATTGAAAATCTTGCTGTAACCATCCTTGCCATCTTATGTTTTACCATTTTATATCAATGTCTACTATCTGCACAGAATTCCCTTATAAAGGAGTCAAACCCATTCTTTTTAAACATTTTGTTACTTTTGTCTTGAGAATACACTACATGAAGGGCAAAAAAGAAAACTCTAACAAATTGGTAATTAAAAGAAAAGTATATGTGAGAGAGAGAAATGATAATCTAGAGTTCAATTGTTGATTTAGAATATTACAAAATATGTAGCATGATAGAACAAGGTCGAACTTCATCCTCTTTTCTGTCCTGAACTGTGGCCAGCTACTAGATCACAACAAAGCATGAAAGTTATGGAATTTTCAGCCATAGCATCTGGATTTAAGTTTTATACTGCACTGAAATGTCCTGTTCAAATTCGAAAACAAAGAACTGACTCTTTGGCCGGCAAGTTGTAGAGGCCAACCAGTAATAGATGTATCATTAATAAATTAAAGTCTTATAAAAGCAGTTTGCCTTTAGTAAACTTTAGGGCACTAAATTTAGGACAGGGTAAATTCCATTTAATTTGTTACACAAAGACATTTTTCATTAATTTACTATCTTCAGTTTCTGCAAATATGATGCATGTGGCCAGGGAACCAGATGATGATTCAGAATATGCTTCTTAAGCAAACACTGGATCAGGAGCAACAAATCTGGAAAATTAAGTACTCATAGCCCTTGACTTGTGATTGGTCACTCAGCCTCACCCCCTTATCGTGTGGTCACATGATTGCATTTGGGGCATTCAGCAGCCTGCCTACATTTATGAGAGTTTGCAGCATCCTGTGGGCCTATGACCACAATTTATAATGATCTTTGTCACTGGAAGTAAACCAGTGTTTATTTCCAGTTTCTTGCAAACAAACAAACAAAACAGCCATTGGCTAAAAAGGGTTGCATTCACTTAATGACCACTGCAAAAAAGGTCATAAAATCAGGCACAGTCATGTAATGACCTAGTTAACAACCAGCACAACTTACAACCGTAATTCTGGATTCAATTACGGTTGTAATTCAAGGATTACCTGTAATGTATTTGATATTTAGGCCCCATTTTACCATTTATTTGAGTAATTAGTGGCTTCCTCTTTTTTAAGAATCTGATTCTTAATTCTAGTAAATTAGGTACATGCATTAATAGATTTCAAATACATTAATGCTAATGTATATATTTACCACCTTAATATGATAAATCTGGAAGAATCATCTACATTTACCACTGGAAATAATTCATAACTGCACAATTCCATTATTTCACAGGTGTGAAGACAAATTATTACAGTGTCAAAAGCAAGCAACTTAAATCCAGATTAGTCCATTATAAGCCTTAGACACAAAAGGCAGCTGGGTGACTCTGGGCCAGTCACACTCTCTCAGCGCAACTTGATTCACAGGGTTGTTGTGTTGTGTTGTTTATAAGAATAATAAAAGCAGGATATAAAATAATAAATAAGGGACATGCAGAGACTATCCCTCCCACCAAAAGAAAGCAAATTAAAACAGATTGCACCACAAAAGAAGGGAAAAAATGGTATAGGTATTTGAAATTCAATTTCACTATAAGTAAAGCTGAATCTGACATATAGCAATTGCTGAAATTATTTCATAATGAATACAGTTTTGCAATAAATTTATCAACATTTGAATCCTTAAATCTCTTGGGACATTTCCAATTATGGTATTTGCCAAGAAAACCTTGACAACTCAAGTTTCACATGCTTCCCAACCACTGAGTTTGTTCAACATTAAATCAGAATATCCAGTTACTAGACTATAAATTCCAAGTCAAGATGATTTACATGGAATTCAAGAAATGGTACAGAAGGAACAAACGATATTAAGTCAAGGATGCTACTTCTGTATCTTTTCCAACAAATAAAGAGATCCAGAGTACTAGCTGGTTAAAAACAAAACTGAAGGAATTCAACTGGTCATGACATTCTCAATCCCAAACCTATTGCCAGTTCAGCAAAAAAGCGGTACCAACTTCTTTGAGGGAAAACATAATTTCCCTGAACTTTCAATCATAATTTCACAAAAATTATAAAGTGTTTTCCAAAATTCTACACATAAGATTATTAACACAAAATGCTTTTAATAAAACTAACAATGTTAAGATGTCATCTGACTCAGTTCAAACGGTCTTATTTCATTTAGACTTGCCAGTTATTACCTGGAGTCCATCCTTTAACTTCAAGATGCATTCCATTGTATTGATCGTAATAACGACTGGTTCCGAACCAAGTTTTGTCCATGGTACATGAATACGCAATTCGTGAATGTGTCCACTTAAAAAGGTAAATGGTAATTTCAGCTCCTTGAAAATAAAGAACATGAGATGACCAAGTTAGCTATTAAAACCTAATTTAAATGATTTGCTTCAATACCTACTTACAATTATTAAAACTTATTTCAGCTTATTCCTTGTGTGTCCAATCACACTTGGCCAATAAAAAATTATATTCTATTCTATTCTATTTCTTTTTAATAGCTAGCAATATTCACACACATCAAATAATTTACTGCAATATATTTACCCATTCAAAATAACTGGATTTCAGAGAATTCACAATTCTATGGATTGTTTAGATTTTATAACTGATGCTTGAAGATTCGATAGTAAAAATGCATAGCTTACAAAATATGAAATATATTAACCATATACAACTACCATGATTTCTGCTGATGGTTACTAAAATACAGCTTACAGCATCTTTCAGAAAACAATCCCATTTAATGTAACCTTTCAAGAATTTTAGTTATGTAAGTTAGATCTTTTACGTAGGCACAAGAGACTACAAATCATAACTTATGTTTCAATATATTAAATTTGCTCTAAAGCAGAAATTCACATGAATCATATATCTATGGATCTGCATTCTTTGCCGGACTGAGAGACTAAATAAACAAGACATAGGAAAGCACTTATTGATATTGTACCTTTGAGAAACGAGATTTCTACATGAGCGTTAAATTTTTAGAAGAATAAGATATACTGATAAAACAAAGTGGTGGGTGTATGTGTATGTCAAAGAAGAAAATACAGTTACTAAAATAACTGAAGAAAGAACTATCTTTTCTCACTATTAATAATTAAACATGAAATAGTAACTATAATGCAGCACTTAAAGCTGACAACCCAGACAATAACAGTTATATTTGTAATTGCAATTTTAATCTACAATTATGTGAGATGTTTATGCTTTTTGCTGACTTATGAGAACTTCTTATTAATATCAATTGCTTGATAATCGCCATTGATTCAAATGTAAGTTTTAACAATAACCAGTTCACACGTCAACAATGAATGAAAAATAAATATTGGTAGCTATTAGTACTTTTATAGTATAGCTTTAAGACTTCAATGTACAAAATGTTAATTTAGAACATTTTAACAGAATTAGATTTTTAAAAGTCTTCTTGCTACATAGTATTTGTCATTAAGTATCAAAGAAAGCATATAATAGAAATCATAGGCCTACTTCAATATTTTGATAATTGCTTAATTTAATTGAAATCCTTCCAAAATTATCACGTATTATATAAAAGTGTTTAGACACATACAGTATTTATCAACATAACAAGGACACATAACATATTAATAAATTATATCATATAGTTATAATATATAATATATAGTAATATAATATTCTCAGTTATCATTAAGAATAACTTATTTTAGGATAAAGTTTTATTTAAGATTTAATCAAAATAATTACAATAACATACCTGTTCAAGAACATCAAGTTTTAGCTCAAGTTTGCTGAGAACTACATCTCCTCCCCAGAGTGACAACTGTAAATCAGAGGGCTTCAAATTCTTGATGTAACGATTCACATAACTCATTAGAATAGGAGTTACATAGGATTCCAGCATTGTGCCTTTATTCACAAGAGCCTTTTAAGAAAACATATTGTAACTGTAGCATAGATAAAAATTTAGGATTAGCTGTGGTTCACGAGTATTAAACAAAATCTCATGGATTTAAAATGCCATACTGTATTCTAACACTTTGGATCAACGTATATTTACTTGAAAATTTAATGCAATATATAAGTAGGTATTAAAAAGTAGAAGTAAATCCAATGGAATCTGTGGCTTTTACTATCAGCTAAATGATAGTAAAGATATTGCTATTATACAAATATATATAGCAAACTACAACTATATTTAGTACAACAAAACCTTCTTCTCTTTGAACCCGAACCCCCCCATTACATGCATGTGTGTGTGTTTGTGTATACATTCACCCTCAGGTATACAATCATATCCCTCAAACAATGACTTTTATGAAATGAGTCTGCAATTAAAAGGATTGCAACCAGCATGATGTCTTCTTCCAAACATCATGCTAAGCCAAAACTAAATTTCTGCATTTGGGTTTAATGTTTTTTTTAAAACTCAGTCAATGATTTAACTCTATAATCTTACATTGGACTGAAACGTACAGCAAATTAAATGTTAGTACTTTCTGTAACGGGTTTGCTCTTAGGCAACCATACAAGTTGGCTTTAAGTGCAAAATACAATTAGGGCATCAATACTGATGTACTTTGAATAAATGTGTATTCTGCCCATAAATAATCATGATCTTCTTGTCTGAATGCAAGCAAGCAAAAATACAGTATTTTTTAAAAAATACCGTAAAATATCTAACTTTACCACATAACATTACTGCCCCAGTTGCGTCTCTCCAAAAAAACAAAAAAAGTTTCCACTATGTGCATCGTCTATTTCACTTGTCGCAATGTCATAATATGACTTAGCATATCTTTCAACACAGTTAACAGCAGCTTGTTAAGTAAGAAAACCTCCTACCCACACTTCACCCATTAATTTATATTTTTACGGTCCACGATAACAGAACTTTCCTCATTAAAGCGGCGATATATTCTCAGAAGTTCCCAGTGCACAGAAGAAAACATGCAAACCACCTCGTACCTTTCAAGGACTGGCTTTCCACGCGAACCCCGAAATTCGGCGTGCCCCCCCCCCCCCGGAGAAGGTCCAAGAGGTGCAGCTTCGTATTTCTGGGGGTGAGACCCCCCTCTTCTTTCCCGTTGAACCCCCTCCCCACTCCGCTGCCTTCGAGCCTGACACGGTCCAGATGCGTGTTCCTGCTTGGCGTCTTCACATCTGTCTCCCGAGTAAGTCTCCTGCCCAAGCAGCCTCCGGCTCTTCTTCTGACCGCCGAGTCCGTTTTCGCATCAGGCCTCCACGGTCAAAAGCCGCTTTTCCCAGGCGCCTCACCAACCGCGGAGCTCCGAGCCACCCGCCGCCGGGACCCTCATTTTCAGGGTCAGCCCAACAGAAAGAGGCCGCCGAGGGTCAAAGGGGCTGCGCTCTCCACGCCCGCCGGGACACTTCCGGGTTCCACGACAACTGGTGTTCCGCTTAAAGCCGCCCCTCACGGTCTCGGGGACAGGTTTCGCGATGACACCATCCGGCGGAAGGCATCCCGGAGGGCGAAAAGAGGGAAAGCGGGCGGGAGGCGCTTGCGGTCGTAGCCGGAGGAGTCGTGCGCTTTCTATTTTTGCAGCGAGCGCCGCGAATTCAGGCGGTACGACGGACTCTGGAGCATCCCGTCATTTTTGGAGCAGAGTTCCCCTAGGAAGTAACAGGCCAAGTTTTTTCTTTCCTAGCGGTGCTTCTGATCCCGGCATTCTTCGTGAAGATTGCAGCGGAGCAGGAGAGTCCAAGTCCAGGCGGGAGGGAGGGAGGGAGAGAGGGAGAGGTTTGGACCGGGATCCATGGAAAGGGAAGATTGAGCCGGTCTGACTCCTCCGCCTCTTCTGACGACCTGCATTTTAAAGCACCGCCGGCTCGATAACTGAATGTGCGTCCCACGTGTTGTGAGGACCCAGAGGATTGGAGTCAATGACGACGTGGATGCTGGTCTCGGGAGCGTTGACCCAACCACAGCTTCGCTTTTATGTTTGACGTGGAGACATGGAAGGAGGCTAGGATTTCTCTGCTGCTGAAGTGCTGTCTTCACCTCTCCTTTAACTGGCATGAAATGTAATATCTTTTCTTTTATGTACATTGAGAGCCTATGCACCAAGATAACCAGAAACTATCTACTTTTGACCTCACCCCATTCCTAAGAGGTCTGTAAGGGGCGTGCATAAGAGCAGAAGCGTGCCTACCGTTCCTGTCCTAATGTTCCCTTTAATTGTATCCAATTCGTATAGTTATTAGAATAGAATAGAATAGAATTTTTTATTGGCCAAGTGTGATTGGACACACAAGGAATTTGTCTTGGTGCATATGCTCTCAGTGTACATAAAAGAACACACTTACATACTTATGCTTATATATATGCTTATATATTGTATAGTTATTTCATGCTTATGCCTATATATACTGTTGTGACAAATAAATAAATAAATTCCTTGTTTGTCCAATCACACTTGGCCGATAAAAAAATTCTATTCTAACTACGGGGACAATTTAGCTTGCTTTTGTTTCGACTCCTTGCTGAAGGGTGCTGTCCTGATTCTGTAGGGCAGCCAGTATAGTTGGCTAATTCCACCAGGCTGATCATCCCTCTTCTTAGCAAGAGAAACAATCCCCAGTCTCATCCTGCAGAAGGAGCCGGCTAGGTCTGATTGCAGGATTCCCTTGTCATCTCTAGACTCCATCCTGTTGTAATCTAGAGTCAAATAAAGTTTAAAAGAACCAAAGTCACGAAGGGAAATGAGTCACAAGCACTACTTTTATTCAGAATTGTCCATTTAGAAACTGGACAAAATTGGCAATATATATATGCTGGCTGAGGAATTCTGGAAGTTGAAATGCACATATCTTACAGTTGCCTACTTTAAAAAACACTGACTTAGAATTTTTCCCATTCTTGTACTTGCAACAGCTCCTGCTTTCAAGATTCCTCAGTTTTCTTTGAGAGAAGCTGGAGGTGGCAGATCCTGCCATTTCATCAAGTTTTGCCATTACTCCTTTAATCTATCTCAAGCCCCAGTGACTTGAAAATAAGAGGGAAAATAAAGCATATAATAAAATGTGTGCCATGATGAAAATCTTGCAACATACTTGCTTGCATCAGACATTGGGATGCAAGTATGTATTTGGCAGTATGACACCTCTGAACGGATGTTATTTTTGCATCATTGTGGCTTCCTGTGGGCACAGCCACAATTGAATGGACATAGGTAATAGGGGAGGAATGGGGTCAGTGAAAATAACATAATCTCAAATGTAAGCAGTGGTAGGATTCAAGTAATTTAACAACCAGTTCTCTGCCCTAATGATTTCTTCTAACAATCAGTTTGCCAAACTGCTCAGATAGTTAACAACCTGTTCTCCCAAAGTGGTACGAACCGGCTGAATCCCACCACTGAATGTAAGGCTTGGTTCATATAACATGGTAAACCAAAATGTAGTATCTTATTATACAAACCAAGTCATGGTTTGGCTTGATATTGTATGAATACAGCCTAAGTATTTGTTAAAATGCTACTTTTACCTTACCATTTCATACTGTAATGTTGTATAAAATATGGTTTTCTATGACCTTGTAAATATTTCAAATGCAAACAGTCAAGGTCTAAAAACTCTTGTTGCAAAAAAACAAAACACTTTCTGAAGGCATTTCTAATGAATAGAGAAAAAATATATTAATTTGACAAAACTCCCAAAAGAAGTTTTCTAACAATAAATATTAAGAACTTCCTGACTTCTACATTTTAAATCTTTAAGTTTAGATGTCTCAGCCTCAGCAATTTTAAGATGTGTAGACTTTAACTCCCATTCTATCTGGGGATTTCTGGCAGTTGAAGTCCACACATCTTAAAGTTGCTGAGGCTGAGAAAACTGGGTTAAACTAAAGCATATTTCCTCACCAGGTACTAGAAGGAACTATAATAAATTGGTATAAAGCAAGAATTTAAATCTGTTTTCCCAGTATAAATTTATTTATATTTTATATTTCTAAACCGCCCCCCTCTTTTTAAGACAGGGTCTGGACAATTTTAGCTTACTCCTATTTCTTTACCTTAATAGTAAGCATTCAGAAAATATTGCTTAGATTAATTGGTTTTGTTCATTAATATATTTTTTCTACATTTTTATAATTCAGGGCAACAATTTGATTGGTTATTATTATAGAACCAAGAGCATCACAGCTTAACAAAAATCTCCAAAATGACTTGCATTTGGGATCCTAATCTATTTTGCTATTTTTCATGGTAAAATCTATTTCAGAATGTAACTTCAAAGAAACATAATTATCCTTTAACAGGCATTTTGTGGCATATTATTAGTGAAATTCAAAAATTTGTTTTATTCAATAATTTATAAATCAATTGACTTCTCATAGGTCCCTACCCCATGAAAAAGTTATAATGGTTGGGTTCATACAACATCCTAAATAATAAATCAGGAATAGACAATATAGTATCTGGAATCATGGATAGGAATTTTGGAATCTCATCTTGTCCAAAATTCTATGTCACATTCATAATTTGATTCTCCATGAATCTCACTTGTCCCTTTTTAAAACCATTGAAGTTGTCTGCCATAAGCCAAATTGCTGGCTGTCAGTTCTATAATTTTCTCTGTATGAAGCCTATACATCATTCTTTAAATCCTAAATATCCTGCATTAATTTCAATAGAGTATCTGAGGTTCTTTTATTGCGAGAAAGGAAAAAATTATTTTCTATCTAATTGATTGATAGAATCAATCAGCCACAAAACTCTTGGTGGTTTATAGTAATCATTCTGTTCTATGCAAAACTGTGTAATTCTATGCATGATTTTATATACAAGTAGTCCTCAATTTATGACATTAATTCAGCCTGGAATTATGGTCATAAATTGTGCCAGTTGTTAAACAGGTCATTTATATGACTGACCTGATTTTACAACATTTTTTTCCCCCAGCAGTTATAAATACCACAGTTGTTAAGGAAACATTGCAGTCATTAATCAAATGCTGTGGTTGTTAAGCAAACCTACTGTTCTGGCACTTTTTGCCAAAAACTCGAAGTAAATGCTGGTTTTTGACAGTACACAATCACATAACCATGAAAGATGACAAATAACTGTAAATGCAAACCAGTTGCCGAGCATTTAAAATGAAATTATGTGGCCGCAGGGAAGGGTCGGCCATCAAAACTTCAAATCCAAGTCCTAAGTACCTTTGGAGGGTTCTGTGGTAACTTCAAACAGTCACTAAGCAACTGATTGTTAAGTAAGAACTACCTGTAATGCTATCATGTTACTCCTTTGTTCCAGAACCTCAACAGCTGCAGTTTTTCATCAGCACTATAGAACTAGATTATTACATCATGCTATATTCTACATTAATCCAAATGTCAGCAGCTCATTTATTGATGGGTGACGGTTGTAGTCATATTAACACCTATGCAATACATCCTACATTGCCTCCCAATAGGTTTGTAGGTGAAATTAAAAATTCTGGTGTTCACCTATAAAGCTCTGAATTCTAAGCTCGGCTTCTAGGTATTTTGAGGAGTGTCTCTCTAAGCAGTATATTCTTCCTGAAACAAAATAAGCAAGTAACCCTCCATTCTGGGAAGATAAAATGGTTTGGTCTCAGGAACAGTGATTTTCGGTAACAACCTCTATCTTGTGAAATAATAGCTATGCTAAAAACTAAGTTTATACTTGTCCTGATAGCTTGCCAGAAACTGATTAAAAGTGAATTTTTGTTGTGAAATATTGGAAAATTATGTAGCTTGGTGCCATTTATAGTTGTTATAAGTTGATTGCTATGTTATCTACAGCATATTTTACTGTAGATAATTTACTATGATTATTACTTCCATCCTTGCAAACCGTCCATGTCTCTATCACATTTAGGTTCCAGTGAATTCACTGTATTTTGTTCTTTATAAAGTCTGTCTCATTAAACATTCCTCTTCTTTATATACTTTTTAAATTGCAGTTTCTATAAATGTTCTTTATAACTTTTTCAATTTTTTTTATGTTTTGCTATTTTGGGAATATAAGCAGTGGAATTAGCTGATTATGCTCCAGGAAGAAAGATTGTGATTCTCATAATTATCTACATGTCATTCTACTTTCAGAGCTTCATTAATCGCAATCTACTATGAATAATTTGAGTCCGAAAGGCTAGCTGTAACTGAACCCAAAGGACCAATGTAATCTGAGCTTACATGTGCACCATGAAGTTATTTGGCTTTCTGCCTAACCTCCCCCGAACAAGTGGAGTAATAAGAATGCAACCTATTGACCAGTCAGTATCTTCCAAAACATCCTGTCAATAGCTTTGGAGATTTCCTTTCCAGGAGCACAGATGAGCCTTCATAACATTCCATGGAAAATTTTGAAAATTTAAATGTTAAGCCGAGGAAGTCAAGATCAAGTGGGCAATGATTCATGAAGGGCCACATGGGACAGAACTTAAAGGCAATCCTTCCAGAAAGCAAAGACCACATGTGAACCAACAGAGAGAATGAAATTTCTTTCTGCGGAACTCAGAAGTCAGCTTTATAGTGGATTCAAGAATCGCCCTTGAATACCCAAAAGATATTTGAATAAAATGCACTCTGTAAACCAGCCTGAAAGAAAAGACAGCTAGAGGCTGGGACTGAAATCAAAACATTCTAGAGTGAATCTTCAGAGAATGAATACACTCAAATTGACCTCCCTGTGGCCAGCTGCAATGAGAAATTAGATATGTGTGTTTCCAGACGTTGCAAGAAAGTAGAATAGAGAACAGATGTGCTTTCTTTTTCCTCTTTCAATGGACTTCAGATACTAGCAGTTTGCTCACTTTCTTTTCCTTCTAAGTAGGGGAGGAAGTTTTAATTTTGTTACAATGCAGATCTCTAAAAAGGATGCATTTAATTGAGTGATTTGAGTTCACACATCAAGCTAAGCCTTAAGGTGGTTATTAGATTTGGATGTTTAGATAGGTGTTACTTCATTTAAAAACACGTGTTATGTAGAACACGGACAAACACATACAAAAAAACTTTTATCAATAATACAAAACTATGCAGAGCATGGATCTGGACCAATTCTAATAAGCTCCAAGTTGGGTAAACTTCGAAAGTACCACCACTCGAAACATTTCATTTATATATTTATCAAGATTTAGAAGGACGCCCAAGACAGTGCGATTCTAGGCAGCATACCCCATAAACACACAACAATAATTTCTAAAACTAACAACAAACAACTGATAATATAGATACAAAAGTTAAAAGCCACAATGTAAAACACAATCAAATACAGAACAAAACAAACCTCAGAGGGGAAGCCCCACTCAAAACATGTAAAATATGCAGATAAATTGTTCATTGTCTGGTCATAAATTCTCGATAGCTGAGATTTGTCATTTTTGTACCCCTTTACTAGAATTAGTTTTAGAGAGGGAATGTAAAATACACTAAATAATAAACTCTACTACTACACTGGTCTTAGAACACTTCTTTCTGAGCTTTCAGTTTCTAAACTAAGAACCTCAAAACATGACAGAGACATGAACATTAAAATGTCCTTGTGAAATGAAACAATACAGGTACAAGACCAATTTTAAAAACCATTTCTGGTCTGCTGCTGCAAAGATACATGCCAGCCAGAAGAGGGAGCATAAGCTAGTTTAGAGTCCTGCTGCTAGTAAATGCAGCCATTTTGTTCAAAGAGAAAGTTGGAGAAGATTAGCCATCTAAGCTAAAATAAGTTAAAGAAAACTCTCATATTCCTGAGATATAGCATAATTGCAAGGCTGTGGATCTAACACAAACAAATTCTGACACTTTGGATACAAAATTGCTTTCATACATGGATGAAATGTTAGATTCTAAACTCCAGCTCTAGCTTCTATACCTGGGGTTTCAGTTATCCTCATTAAACAAAGATTCCTCTCCTCAGAATAATAATTATGTGATAAGAGGCCGGGTTTTTTATTTTTTTAATGTGTTTAGTTTTATAACTTTTTTGTGTTGTTTTTATTTTGATTACTCAGAATTGGTTATAAGATGAACAGCTATATAAATGTCTTAAATAAATACAATATTGTGGGCTTTTGTTCTTATATATGAGGTGTGCATGCCTGAGGACTATCTGAGATTATCAAGATTTTCTAATTTACCTATCAATTAATCACTTAAATTAAAGCAAAGAAGGATTTCATTTATTTGTTCTTTAAATGTACATATTCATCTTAAAATTTATTGGCAGTACAAGCTTGTTCAGTGTTTCCTTAAAAAATAAAATTGGAAATTTTAATCTTCTGAATTATTTTGTAAGTGAGAATAGCATGGTAAAGGCATTGAGCGTTTCAAATGCCTACACTGGAAAAACATTTAACTTTTCATCAGTTTTATAGCATGTGCCATTTGACACTTACCAACTATGCTTATTGGGGATAGAGAAAAATACAATGCATTTTCCACACAGCAAACCTTTTTTCACCATGTCTGAATTTCTTTAAATCTGACAGGGGAAGAATTCATATTGCAAGACGGTACTTCTCATTTTGTCTTTTTATAGTCCAAAACTGATACTGAATTCTAAAATCTATTTAAACTGTATCATTTCTGAAGGTTGTTTTCATGTATTGTATGAATTTATATTTCTCACTTTCAGCATACCCTTTAATGAACAATAAAACACAAGTACTTTGCTTTAGAAATTTGTACATCAGAGGTATGAATGAAAAACAAAACTAAGAAAGCTTTCACTGTTTATTTTAAAAGATTTGTATAGCTGCCCATATTAAAAACAACTTTGGGTGGCTTGCTATAATTGTTTCTGTAAAGACCTACAAGAATATAAATTATGCCTAGTTTAGTTATTATTTTATAGTTTGGCGTGTTATTTTTATGAAAGTCAAGCAAATCAACTCCTGTATTGTATGCTGAAATTATCTAGAGAGTTGACCAAACATAGCTGGATTTTCTTATCAAAAACACCTAATTTAAGTACCAATAAAGGAGAATATCTATAGCTCGTGGTTCAAATGAGGGGTCCTTGGTGCTCTCTTTGTGCAAACAAACAACCAAGCTCAAAGATCACCAAGGACACCTCAATTAACTCCCTATGTTAGAACAAGAAAAGTTAAGTTACATCTACTAGTATAATATTTTCTTACTTTCTTTTGCTCTTTCTTTTTCATTCTCTTCTACCTGTTATTCTGCCTCAAGATGCCTCCCTTCAATCAAATTAACTTTCTAAAATAATTTATTTCGAGCAAAGAATAGATCCAATGATGATTGACATCTTTGTGCTGTACTTTGTAACTTATTGGTTTAGTGTCAGTTATTGACAGCTCCAGTTGGGAAAAATTCTAATCGTATCAGCACCAAAAGCAATTCAATTTTTATAGCTCCTTTCACATCAAAACCTATCATAAACTGCAGTGCCATCAGTTTGTTGATAAAAGAAGAGGTCGTGCCTGAAGACGAGAAGGAGGGTGTGTTTGAGAAATTGATGCCTTAAAATAGAAAGTTCTTCTGAAGAAAATGTGCCTTTCTGCAGCCGTATGAAATCGTGTAACATTTTGTAAATTAGTAAGGCACCTATTCTCACATCTTTTAAATGTCTGCAGGGTACCATTCTCTTCATCCAAGCATTCCCTGTACAAATTCAGTAGGGATGGTTCTTGTTTCACTTTTTGTTTTCCTTCTGCTACCTATTTTATTTTATTTTAAAGTTTCAATTTACCTTATTTCATCATTGTATTCTGAAATCATTCCAGTTTTATTTACTGTATATAGATAAGAGCATACAGCAAGAAGAGGAAAATAAATTCTTCCTTTTTGCTGTTTGAGATTTCCTAAAACACCAGTATAACTTTGCCTCACTTTAGATGTAATGAAATCAAAATTGTTGTTCATCTAACATCACATTAGTCATCTTACGTTGGAGGCCGAAGTTCTCATTCTGTACCACACACAAAGAGTAAATAAAGGTAACAAATGTTCCCTCTGAAGTGAGAAGAATATAAAAAATGCATTCGTTTGCGTGAGATATAAAAATGTATGTTCACACTTCTGAAATGTATGGCTGCTCCGTTCACACTTTAAGCCAAAGGCAAACAAGCATAATTCTAATTGGCAGCTGGATGACATTCCAAACAGGCACCACAATAATTTACTCACCTCAGTCAGATTTCCCGTGCAACCTGCACAGCACGCAGCCAGGAAATCTGACAATAAATCCTGTGTCTCCATACAAAATAAACTCCAAAAATCCCTATACAATGAAGTGTGGCAGCCAGGGAATTACTCTTGTTTAACACTAGTAGCAAAGTAAGATTCCTGCTTGCTTTCATTCACTGCTTCTGTTTGAGATCTGAAGTACACTTCTGATCATAAGAAAAATACTTTCCATTTTATTTTTCTTCATTGTGTGGAGAATGAAACTCAATGAAAAGAGTCTCTTTTGTTGTAATGCTTGGAACAGTTTTGCTAGTCATTACTGACTTCTGATTATCTGATCATAGGATTAAGTTAGATTTATGGCAGACCGGGAAGAGAAATGGGGTCAAGACAGAGGCAAACATCACTAGGGAGAATTCTCTCAAACCAAACTTCAACCTTCCTTCCAGTGAGTTGATAGCAGCAGCAGCAAGAACCCTGAAAGACGATCTTCATTTGGGAATTTCTTTTACATGAGAATGAATGGGGCCACTCCAAGTGGAAAAACAATGTTTTTTCAATTCCAGAATTAGCAGCTGAATGTATCTATGTATCTCCTGGACTGAAGTGACCTGTAATGACATGCATCTGGTAGGACTGCTGATCTTCGGGAAACGTACATAGAGTGCTACATTTGAACTGTTTCATTTACTTTGCTGTGTTTCTAAGACTCATTTCTTTGATAGTTTTTTTAAACGTGGCACCTTCCTTTATATGTTGGGACTCCAATCTCAAGCATTCAAAAAATAAAAATAAAATAAAAGACATTTCTAGCTGTGGAAGGACCATTATAATTTTTGGCAGGTTTGAACTGGCTGTTTATCTATTGCAAGTTCCACAATTGTGATAATTCAGTCACTATTAGGAGCAACCAACAGATTAATTTAGTGGAATATGATTCATATATGAATATACTTAAATAAAAGGTTAGAATTAAAGAATTTCTTTATTCTTTTCTTAATCTATATTTATCCTAAATTATTTAAGTATGATTTTTTTAAAGAAAAGGCAATATATTTCTACGCTACTACTTCTATGCATATTGGTGTAATTCTCTTCATGTTGCATTTACTGCAAGTTAAAAATTTTGACTTTGTGGGAAACTGTGTTTTCTCAATCATCTTTTCATTTGTGAGGAGTAAATACATTTTAAATTCAAATAGAACAGCATTGCTCTCAAGATGTGGAGAACTGGTGTGTATTATATTTGGTGTATTGTGCAACCAAGTGTCACATTAAAACAATGTAAAGATCTATTAGATAAGAGGCATTTGTCCTTCTAGGAAAATTATATAATTGATCTATAAATTTATAAATATAATTTGAAGCGATGAGGGCTTATTTTAAAGTTGTATACAACTTAAAGTTCTTTTCCCCCTATACGTTAAATGCATGTTATCAGTACTGCAACAACAGCCTTATAAGGTTGGGTAATTAATCTTATGGTAGACAAAAACTGAACCAGCGTGAAATAACTTCCTATATTGGGCCAAAATTTGCTTTTCGCAATTATTTTTTGGGGGGAAGTCATACTGGTTAAAATTACCAATCTCTTGCTTTTGATGGCAGGACATGGACATTTACATGAAATTATTTTCTGATCTATTGTGTAAACTATATTATTTTATGATTTATGTCATCTTCAGAATTAATATCCCACTACAATAAAGCCAAATGAGGAAAGAGCAGTAAAATAGCTTGTTTTGCTTAAGCATCGCTGCATTAGTAGCACAAGAACTACAAGTGCAGTATTGGAAGAAGGTCAAAAGGGAGAGGTTGCATGTACTTTAACGCAATAAGTTAGGAATTCTTACTAGAATTTAAGCCTTCAACACTCAGCACTTAAAACTTTGAATCCCACAGCTGCCTCTGCCTGTTCTGAATCCCAAAAGGCAATAATGATGGAATCACTGCACACTCTAGCTTAGTTAGCATGACAGAAATACTGATTTCCTTCTATTTCATTCCCATCATCATTTGAAATATTTCTCTGTTAAATCAATGTGTTCTCAGCTGCTTATGTTGCATACAGAAATGCAGTCAGAACCAGCATGTTCCAAAGGGACTAACCAGCTCAGCGCAGATCAATATCAATGTTTTTCTTCTATAGATAGAAGTCATATTCCATTAGGAATTGCAAATTTTTAAAAATTGCACTGAGATTTAGAGGGCTTTTTCAAGAACTCTGAAGGAGGGGATCAACTCTCTCGCACGCAATTCTTATTACAAAATCCATGTACAGTGTGGAAACACAAAAAGGAATGGCATGCTTCCCAATTCACAAGGGACTTTGTATTCATGCACATTTCCTCTGTCTTGGGATACTTGGATTGTAAAGAAAAGGAAGTGAACTGGGGGTGGCTGGGGCAGTTTACAGAATCCACAGAAAAACAAGTGAAAAACAAGGAGGAATCTGGTAGCAGGTTTTCTGACCGAGATTCATTAAAAGCTCACAGAAACTTTTGCCTTTTAATAAAATGCGCTAGTTGACAAAGGTGCTAGCAGATTCTTCCTGATTTTGTACTATCATAAACTAACAATGCCCTCCTATAATGTCCAGAATTGAGACAACCCTTCTCTTCAACTATTATAAAAAACAGTTTTAACAATTTTACTGAGAGATAATAGGATTCCAAAAGGGGATGAATAGGACAGTTTTTTGTCTTCAAATTTAGATTTTAATTTTAATGCATCCAGAATTCAGGAGAATATTTTAATGAAAAATGTTAAAACATGCAATTCTCTGAATCCTGAAGGGGTGTAATATCAAGCCAGTCTTTAACCCTTTGTTTACTAATTATGCATGAGTGTCATATATATATATATATATATATATATGTATATATATATGTATATATAGGTCTTTGGTTGTTCGGATTTTCTCCCGTGTAAAATTAGAAGTGTCTTGGCGACGTTTCGACGAAGTCTCATTCGTCATCTTCAGGCTTCAGCTTCGTGCTGAATTTTACCGTGTATTATTTATTTATTTATTATTTATTTGATTTATTTGATTTTTATACCGCCCTTCTCCCGAAGGACTCAGGGCGGTGTACAGGCAGAATAAAACGAACAATACAAAATACAATTAAAACGAAATTTAAAAAACTTATTTAAATTAGCCTGAAAATTTAAAAATTTACCATACACTAAAAAAAACCCTTTTAAAATTAATAAAATTTAACATTTAAAATTCAATTTAAGCCAGCCCCGCACAGATAAAAAGGTGTGTCTTCAGTTCGCGGCGGAAAGTCCGAAGGTCAGGTATTTGGCGTAAACCTGGGGGAAGCTCGTTCCAGAGTGTGGGAGCCCCCACAGAGAAGGCCCTTCCCCTGGGGGCCGCCAGCCGACACTTCTAATTTTACACGGGAGAAAACCTGAACAACCAAAGACCTACATACAAACACCCGTGAAAACCTCAGAAAACAAATATGTATATATATGTATATATGTATATATATATATATATATATATATATATATATATATATATATATATATATATATGTGTGTGTGTGTGTGTGTGTGTGTGTGTGTGTGTGTGTATGTATATATAATTTTGATTAACATTAAATACTGTTGTTATTGTTATTGCTCAGAGGAATAAAAACATTATACTCCCAAAGATTAACTAAACTAAATGACAAAGGAGTAAAACTAAAAAAGGGAAAAGGGAAATTTAAAAAAATCATAATATTTATATTTAGAAGAGACATCTGTTCCAAAAGAAAATCTGCCTCCTCCCATGAATTTGCACAAAAAATATAAAATAAAATAATTGCTAGTCCAATACTGGATATTCTTAGAAAAGAAATTTGTTCTCAGTTTCCAGCTGTACTTTAAACTGACAATGCTTCCACTGAAATGGTTCAATTTACAGATTTGCCAGAGTGTTTGAGGTTAAACCCATCTATGCAGCTTTCATGGCACGTTTTCATTTCATAAAAATGGACTGATCGAGATTGGAATGTGATAAATAACTATGATATATTGGATTCTTTTACCTACTTTTATAGAACATTTAATACATGCAAAGATTAAACTTAAGACTCCAATTTTAGCTTCTCAGGAAGATCCTACTATTTTAAGTACTACTTAAATATATTTCTGAAATTACCAGTTTTGAAAATGATCTTCTTATGCAAACAGAACACTGGAGTGTGCTATATTCATGAAATAGTGTAAAGATCTGCTGTAGATTTTCAAAAGAAATTATCTATCTCAGTGTTAGAATAGAATAGAATAGAATAGAATAGAATAGAATAGAATAGAATAGAATAGAATAGAATAGAATAGAGTCTTTTATTGGCCAAGTGTGATAAGGGAAGTTAAAAGACATTGTACAAGTGTGTACTATAAATTACTACATTGGTGTTTATTCCCAAATAGATGAGCACAAAATTTTGAGTCAGTGTCCAAGTTGAATAATAAGAATAAGAATATATTCACTTACTGAGAGTATCTCTTATCGTATGCTACATGATTTTCTTCTAAGTAGACATACATATGACTACATTTTTAGGCAAGAATCAGAAGCCATTTAAGTAAGGCTATAGAAAGTATTATAATAAAACATAATTTGTCAAAGGATCCCTGGTCATATTACTCTGATTACATGTTTGAAGTTCACAGAATAAAGCATAGAAGCTTAGGCCCTTTGCATATCCAAAGTTTTGCCATATGTAGCTGTAACCTGCCATGTATTTAAACATATCTCATCAGCAAAGTGGAAACAGATTTTTCTTAACTAAGTGCTTTCAGTTAAATCTAAAAATACTATCTTTGTCAAAGGTTAAACTGTTGCTTGATTTACTCTTGTAAGCATTTTAAGCAAGCTGCTTTATCTAGCATAAATATGAACTACAGGAGAAAAAGAAAACATGAACACAAAATATAAAAAAGAAAATGAGGAAAAAATGTGAAAGGCACGAGTTGCTATTTGCTTGAACTAGTTTCAAATTAATGACAGAGATGGTTGACAAATAACCTAGACTAATGCATAATGCATTCTGTTTACATTAAACCTGTGAAAAGGTATTTTATATGTATACTTAAAAAGCCAAAATGCTACTTATAAAACATGCTTAAACAAATGAGCTGTCACCTGAGAAGCCAGTGTAGAGACTGAAATTTCATTAGTATTAAAACCCGAAACTGCTATGTATCAATAAATAATTATATGTAAATAACTGTGTTATGGTTAACAACTGAATAATCCCGTACTAGCATTCTTCAGGACATCTATATGATCTTGAAATGTATCCAGCAATTCTGTACTCTGCATTCAATTTTCTCTCTTTGCAGGATCCTTAAAAACTTGTCCAGTCTCCAGGGGGTTGAAAAAACACTCTAGTGCTTATTGTCAGTTTTGCTGAGAACAGTTAAATTGAGAAGTCCTTTAGAAAGGAAAAACCTTGCACAGAAGCTTTACAAGCCAATTAAAATCTGTTATATTATTATTTTAGTTGTAAAAAAGGGAACAAGGCCGCCAAGGAGCACAGCAGCTGGACACCATCAAAGCTGACAACAGCCAGAGCATAGAAAAATTCAAAGAAGTAATTCAAGATCAGAAAATGTGGAGAGACCTGGCCCGTAGAATCACCAAGAGTCGGACACATCTGAATGGATAATATCATCATAATTATCATCATTTCATTATCCCTTTTGTTTATGTTTATATTGGTGATATTCACACAGTATATGAAGTCATAATTGGCAGAGTTCCTATTAGGTTATAGGTCAGTGGTTCCCAACCTTTTCTTGTTTGAGGCACAACTTTTTCTTGTTTGAGGCACCCTTGGAAAGCCTTTCAAAAGTTCCCGGCACCCTGAATGGATAATATCATCATAATTATCATCATTTCATTATCCCTTTTGTTTATGTTTATATTGGTGATATTCACACAGTATATGAAGTCATAATTGGCAGAGTTCCTATTAGGTTATAGGTGATTGGATTAATGCAGCACACTAAGCCAGAAACCAGAGATGCCCCAAGACCACAGGTCCCCCTTAAAAAACTTGGGTACAGTCATAAAGACTTACAACAGTCTGCAGTTGTTCCAAACAGAAACAATTAATTTGACTTAAAAATAGTTAACAGATGATGCTGTTATAATATGGCTCTGCACTACATCCTACAACATCTTGAATCTCCAAAGACCTATGCGAGGGTCCTCTTTGTAGACTTTAGTTCAGCATTCAATACCATCATTCCAGACATTCTTCTAACTAATCTAAACCAGCTATAGGTAGCTGAACAGACTTGTAAGTGGATCACAAGCTTCCTAACAAACAGGAAGCAGCAGGTGAAGCTAAGCAGAATCACATCAGATACCTGTACAATTAGCACAGGGGCCCCCAAAGCTGTGTGCTCTCCCCACTTCTCTTCTCTCTGTATACCAATGACTGCATCTCTAACGATCCATCTGTTAAACTACTGAAGTTCGCAGATGACACAACAGTGATCGGTCTCATTCGAGACGACGATGAATCCGTATACAGACGGGAGGTTGAACAACTAGCCTTGTGGTGCGACCAGAACAATCTGGAACTGAACACACTCAAAACCGTAGAAATGGTGGTGGACTTTAGGAGAAACCCTCCATTACTACCACCTCTTACAATACTAGACAACACAGTATCAACAGTAGAGACATTCAAACTTCTAGGTTCTACCATATAGCAAGATCTCAAATAGACAGCTAACATCAAAAATGTCATCAAAAAAGCACAACAAAGAATGTTCTTTCTGCACCAACTCAGAAAGCTCAAACTGTCCAAGGAGCTGCTGATCCAGTTCTACAGAGGAATTATTGAGTCTTTCATATGCTGTCTAGTTTGATTCTGCAACCCAACAAGACAGACACAGACTTCAGAGGATAATTAGAACTGCAGAAAAAACAATTGCTACCAACCTGCCTTCCTTTGAGGACCTGTATACTGCACGAGTCAAAAAGAGGGCTGTGAAAATATTTACAGATCCCTCACATCCTGGACATAAATTGTTTCAACTCCTACCCTCAAAACAACGCTATAGAGCACTGCACACCAGAACAACTAGACACAAGAACAGTTTTTTCCCCGAAGGCCATCACTCTGCTAAACAAATAATCCCCTCAACACTGTCAAACTATTTACTAAATCTGCACTATTAATCTTCTCATCGTTCCCATCACCCATCTCCTTCCACTTATGACTGTAACTTTGTTGCTTGTAATCTTATGATTTATACTGATATTGTTTCCTGATTGCTTATTTGTAGCCTATGACTATCATTGTGTTGTATCATTAAGAGTTAAATTTGTACCCTATGACTATCATTAAGTGTTGTAAGTGTTGTACCTCGATGAACCTATCTTTTCTTTTATGTATGCTGAGAGCGTATGCACCAAGACAAATTCCTTGTGTGTCCAATCACACTTGGCCAATAAAAATTCTATTCTATTCTATTCTATTCTATTCTATTCTATTCTATTCTATTCTATTCTATTCTATTCTATTCTATTCTATTCTTAAATACATGTCTGAAGAATAATCATATCAAATTTCTTTCATCTTAATTACATACTAAAGAATTAATGAAATCAGGTTTAGTTTTTGCCAGACTTAGCATTATTCTTTGGATTGTGGGTCCCAGCATGGCCAGCACTGACACTTAGCCTGTAAGAATTTGTATCTTTGAGCATAAACAATGATTTACATATCATTCTATTGAGTTCTTATAATACTAAGCCACAAACAGAAAAATTGCATTTGTTCCAACACATTGTTTATTCTTAGCATTGAATCATTGAAAGTATCTTGTTTTACACAAGAATTGTAGGCAGCATATATAACATCACCTAATTCCTCTGAAAAAACAAAAATGCCAAATAAGTGGCAGCTTTGTTGTGTAGAATCTCTAAATTCATTCAATTCATTCAAACATGAAAAAAATAGGGCTACTGCTGCTTAATAAATATATGTGTGTAGTGCGGAGAAGAAATATGATTAGGTGGGTGACTAATGAAGGCGGGTCCTATCTTAAGTAGGGAGAAAGTGAACTAGGATGCAAGGAAGTTGGATGAGTGATGGTTACAATGGAATTAGGAAGGTGAGAATAGAGGACCATAACATGCATGCAAGGTTCTTGTCCCCTCATTTAGGAGTGCCACAACCTTCTCATTGTCACGTACTTTTAGAGTTTAGAAAAACTACAGTTATGGGAAGCTATGAAAAATTGGTTCTTGGCACACAAATAGAACCATCTTTTACAGTATCAGTCATAAACAGAACAGTCCTAGGAATGTAGCACACTGTTAATATGTCTCCAGTTAGAATTCCAAGAGGTACCCTATCATGGAGTTCATAATATTCCCACATGCATGTGACTTTGCATGTAGACAGACATACTTTGGAATAAAGGGTCTTTTTTTATTTTTTTATTTATTAAATTTATGTGCTACCCATCTCACTATCCAAAGTGACTCTCGGCATCTTTTCACCATATACGTAGTAGACTTGTACACAGTGCTTTCATAGGTAGGGAATAGTTAGTGGGATATATTTATCTCAAGAGATCAAATTCAACATTGTAAACTTCTTTTTAACATGTAGACACACATGCACACAAATGCCTAAAACCTAATCCTCTGCAGGTTGTTTCTAGTAAACCTAATTTGAGCCACCATTAACATTTGTCTGATAAGAAGTGGAAGGTGACACAGTAGAAGTGATAGCCTAAGTATGGCTTCATTCAAAAGAACTGATGGAAGTGGTGCTGGTGGAAAGTAGATGAAAAAGATTAATGGAGGGGAGAAATAGATATGCAAGTGAGATAGAGAAGGCAGAAGAATGGAGACGGGAGGCATGAAAGAAATAAGGGAGGGATAAAAAAATAACTTCCCCAGAGTTTTATTACCTTTGCCTCCAAAGGATAGAGGACAGGATCAGTTGTACCAAGAATGAAGCCTAACTAGCACTTCTTTTTCCCTAGATGGGAAACTTTTTTTTCCAAAATGCACAAAATAAACCGATGCCATTTTTGCTTTCGCCTCCCCCCCTTTTTCTTTCAAAGCTAAAACGTTGCATATTCTCACAGCAGCACTGGACTTCCTTCAGAAGTTCATTCTCTTTTGTAAATATCTTTGAAATAATCATGCAGCCATTTAGCAGGATATGTTGGCATGGTTGCTACAGAAGATGCAATTTCCAAAGATGCAAAAAAACCCACCACAATTTCTCAGGAATGCCTTATATGCTGTAAGTGCTTATGCCATTTGTGCTATGAAAAGAAGAAAAAGCTAAGAATCATGGCCATTTTGTACATTTTCCAAAATAAACTCCTTCTACCACAAGCTGACCAAAGAAAATAAACAAAAATCTGTCCCGTAGAGCAGAAAATAAAATAATTTGTATTTACATCCACTTCTTCATTTCTAATGGCATCACAGTGTATTTTTACCTCCTCCTTAGTGAAATATAGAACTGTTTGGGCATGACTTGGATGATATATCAAAGCCAGCTTGTAGTACAAAATGAATAAACACAGACTCTGGGGGTATGTTCACAACAGTGTATACTGTACACTTTGTGAATGTGTCATGGTAAAAATATCTAGTTAGAACCTGAAGGTTTTATGATTGACTGGTGAATATTCTACTGAAGAAGATCTAAGTGAAGATAACATTTTTCAAAGAGGTGAGATCGTTGGACCTTGACTAGTAAGAAATATAATGAGATTCTGTAAAAGATTTATTTGCATTCACATCAATCAACTAAATTGGAGCTTGAAACATCACTATTCGTACAAAATATTGTCCCATTCTATCAGCACTTCTATATGGACCATATTTACTTTCAATCAACTTGTAAAACATACACATAACGTAAAAGTCACTTTTTTTTTTGCTAAGCAAGCACAATGAATGTTGTGCAATGATCAAGCTGAGAGAACATAGACTTAAATGCAGCTAAGGTTGACATGTTTGGGATTGCTCAATTATTAATGTTTTCTTCCTGATGACAAACATAGTCCTTGAGCTATGTTTAACAAAGAAAAAAATCAAAAAAGCATAATACTCTTTTTAAAGTGAATTACATTTGGCTAGCCATCAATAATAACAAATGGTTCTTTCCACTTTAGCATTTACTTATCCAAAGACTTGTGTCTGTGTGATACAATACATTTTAAAGTAGTCAACATTAAAGCCTTTCATATGCACTGTGCTTTTATAAGTTTATAGATTTTAGAGCTTCTGTTATTTTGGATTAGTTGTTAATGACATTGAATACCTTTGAAAAAAGTTACATTGAAATTTGTCTTGAAGTTATATAAACAACAATGAAGACAGAATTCTGAAATCTAGATAAACCCTTCCCTAGATTTATGTATGTCTTAAGTGGGTTAGGAGACATATTATGGATCTGCTCTTCTTCATCCTAATAATGAATTGTTGTGTTGATCGATGATACTTGAGGCTAGAAAAGCAAATTTAAACTTTGGTCTGATATTCCAACCCTCATGTCCATCCCATCATAAATATCTATTTTGAGAGACATCAAAAATGCATCTAATTAGGAAATCCAAATTGCTACTTTAACAATTGGGCAATTTTTTAAATTCTGCAACTCTGCAATCTGTGCAAAAATTATTTAATTCTTAGCTTTGTACATGAATATTATTCTTAGCACAGGTAACTGCTCAGAACTTCACAAAGTTAAAACTATTTTTAAAATATCTAAAATAAAAGTCTTGAAAAGTCTGTGAATCTTGAAAGATTCTGGTGACATATGAAATATCACAATATATTAAAACAGTAAAGTCCAATGCAAAATCTCTTTCAATTTCAATATTAGGGTTTTGAAAAGCTAGCTTTACTCTCAAGTCTGGGATTGATTTTTATTCAGTGGCCTGTTTTATTCTGTTGGTTTTGTTGTTTATTAGATTATTTTAGTCTGGGTTCTCTATCTGATTTAATATTTTTACCTATTGTTATGTTTTTTCTAGTTTAGTATCCTGCATAGACCCACTGAAGTTGGGCGCCCAATAAATTTAAATGATTACATAAATAAAATGACCTAATAATATAAAGATCAGATCTCTAAAATCTCATGAGATCTCATGAAATTAGGGGCAAGTGGGAGGAAACAGATTGCATAGTGATGCTTGCATTGGAAAAAGTTTTTCTTTGTATTATTGATAATATGAATAACGATGATGAAATGAGACAGAATGTATGTAAGAGTAGAAATGAAAGGATAAACAAGGAAAAAAGGAAGGGACTTACATATATAAAAGTACATTCCTTCTCTTCTTGTCACTCAGCTTCCTTTCACATATTTTGAGGATGATGAGATGGCCTATCTCATTCCACCACTGCTGCGATGGCACATTCAGTCCAAAAGCCAGTTCTACAGTATGTACATTGTATCTTGATGCTGAACCTATGTTTTACCTGACACTCGGGAGCAGATTACAGGCACAACAATGGAAATGATGGGACTTGTGACTTTTTTGTTTTACTTTTTTCAAAGTACCATAGCAGAGATAATAATGGTCACAAGGTCATATTTGAAATTCCACAAAGTACCTCAATGCGTAATATGGTATGTAAACTTTATTATAGTCATTGATCAATTCAAAAAACAAATAAAAAATACAAATTGTGAGTCAGCAAGCAAAAACCACAATAAAATCCAAACTAGTGTGGCCAGAGTATGGAGTATTTTTCAAAAAGAAAACAAAATTTAGCCATGCTCATGAAAATAAAATTATTGATTATTTACAACTTTAAATAAAATGACTCCAAGTAACCTCAGTTCCAACTAGATGAGGGGAATTTATTCATTTATTAAATTTATATATCACCTATCTCATGGTCAAAAGACTCTGGGCAGCTGCTCAGATAATTATTAGTTGTCCCATTGTTATATGGAAACAGTATAACAAAACATGGCTTAATGTTTCAGGAACCCCCAATCCACCCCCAGCAAAATCTTTGTTCAAATGGGATGCCCTGTAATTTTCTGTTGAAAGGCCATTAAATCCTGCCAGGGCTCTTCTGAATTTGGTAATGAGTATTTCACTTTGATATCTAACTGGTTTGGATGAAGATTAGAAGTCTATCCAAGAACATATATTTGGATATGACAGCAAGTTCTGATTGGGCTTCCAGTTTTTTTGGCATAATTATTGATTCCATAATCAATATTATGATTCAAATTCGGAACTATTTTCAGGGAGGTGTATTCTCCAGACAAAGTGAATATGGATTCACATAAAATTTGAATATTCTAATACAGATTTTAAAAATAATTATTATAATTATTATTTTGCTAGTTAGATTTTTATCCCTTCTATCACCTTCAAGATATCATAATGGCATAAACTGTATTCTCTATTCTAATTTGATTCAATGATGGAAATTGGGCTTCCAAGGTCAAATATGGATTTGAATGCTGGTCCAATCCCTCAAATATTACATCACAACAGCTGTAGAAGATGCAATAAATCTCACTGTATTAGAGAAAACAGTGACCTGCTCAGTCCAGGAGCTTCTAAAGGGCTAAGACTCCACCCTTCTCCTCAGGGGATTTTTGGTGTTTGAATTGAACTTGGGCTGTTTAGTTCTTAAACATACATAAAAGAAAAGGTCACATAGCTTGCTTCTCCACTTTTTATGATGCTAAATCAACAAAAATACATAGTGAATGTGTAATAATATGAATGCAATAATCGTAAACTATTACTGCTTATGTCAGTGTTTGTCTGCAACACCAAATTCTTTTGTGGGGAAGGGAATTGTGTATTTGAGAAGTGTGTGTTTGGGTAATGGTTCAGAATGCATTTATAGCCGACACGAATGCTGTTGTGTGGTATAAATAGAAAGATTTTCATTACCTTACAGAGAAGGGTAAAAATAATGTCTTGTTTTCAAACACGAACAAATGCATTAAAACAACACATAGACAAAAAGGGGAAATGAGGCAATTGGATTCTACAAAGACGAATATCTGTGACAGGTTATGATTTATAACAGCTTTACAATTATGCCGATAGCATAAGAGTATTATGTATTTCTCCAATAAAAGAGATGACTAATACACTATTGGATCTTAAATACTGTTGTAAAGTGATGAAAAGCTGAGGGAAAAGGATTCATGAGAAGTGTAAATACAAGTATTGAATAGTTAGCTTGATTCATGAGACAAGCTGAATGATTGATGAGATATTATTTGAATTAAGAAAAAATGATGACTAAAAAAGAAAAGAAATATCTAATATCGTGCTATGCCAAGTTTAATAATGCATCTTGAGAAGGTTGTGCAAGCATCATTAATTCATTTTGCTCCCCAGTTTTCACTGAACAAACCAGGAAAAACAAACAAAAGCGGAGTTTGTGTTTTAAAGGCAAAACAATGAAAGATCTGGTCTAACTTTTACAGGCTACCTGGAAGTTACGGGAATTGAAATCTAATATACCTAGAAACTCCAGATTGGAAATGTCTGTCAGACTTCACCAGGCATGACAATAGATTCAACCCAGTGATGAAATGTAAAATTTGTTACTACTGGTTCTGTGGGCATGGCTTGGTGGTGGTGGGGATAATGTGAGTGGGTGGGTGAGCCAACTTTGGCCGAAGAGGTTGTAAAAAAATGCTTTTAAAAGGCTCTTCTGATGATCCCAGCTGAGTTGCCGGATCGTCAGAGGCTTTTCTTTTCTTTTCTTTTCTTTTAAAAGCATTTTTTTTTGCCTTTAAAAGGCAAAAGAGGTTGTAAAAATGGTTTTAAAAGCCTCTGATGATCTGGCAACTCAGCTGGGATCATCAGAGGAACCTTTTAAAAGCATTTTTTCTACAACCTCTTCGGCCCAAAAGGTTGTAGAAAAATTGTTTGTAAAAGGCTCTTCTGATGATCCCAGCTGAGTTGCCTGATTGTCAGAGGATTTATTTTCTTTTAAAAACATTTTTTTTTGCCTTTAACAGAAAAAAAAAGCTTCTGACGATCAAGCAACTCAGCTGGGATCATCAGAGGAGCCTTTTAAAAGCATTTTTTTACATACTCTTTGGCCAAAGAGGTTGTAGAAAAAATGCTTTTAAAAGCCTCTGAGGATCCCAGCTGAGCCACACGATCATCAGAGGCTTTTTAAAAAACTTTTTAAAACATTTTTTCGACCGAAAAAAAAATGCTTCTAAAAGTAAAAAAAAAAAAAAACAACTCTGATGATCGCACGGCTCAGCTGGGCATGGGGAGGGGACAGGGATTTTTGCTACCAGTTCTCTGAACCACCAGTCACCATCGCTACCGGATCAGGCGATCCAGTCCAAACCAGGAGCATATCATCCCTGATTCAACCCAAATATAATAACAAGAGAGGCTCTATAGATTTGCCATGATTAGAATAGAATAGAATAGAATTTTATTGGCCAAGTGTGATTGGACACACAAGGAATTTGTCTTGGTGCATATGCTCTCAGTGTACATAAAAGAAAAAACAATTAGAGAGCATTTCACCGAGGCAGCCTTCGTCTAAGCCTTCGATTAAGTACATTGCTTTATTTTGGCAAAAAAGACATCATTCATGCACAGAAAATCTACCTACTGCAGAACACAGAAAATTAAGCTATACTTTTCAGTACCAGGGTATAATCATATGCCTTCTCCTCCCACTCTTGAGTCAATGATCTTCTTTTTCCTTCTTTCACTATTGACGACACCTATTTCATCGCTACCCAATTATCTGCTCTGGCTTGAGAATGATCAAGTTGTGTACCACAAATTTCAAGCCTTACAATACTCCATATATGGAGCATAAAATGCTCTTGGGTTTTTTTTTACCTTTTCCTCAGCCCCTAAAACCAGAGTGAGCCATAACCTGAAAGGAGCAAGGAGAGGGATGGTTCCCTCTAACAACCAAATAGGCCATAATTAAGGAACTAGTAAGGGTCAATAGCCGAGTTGATTGTGTGTGGATGTCACAAATTCACTGGGATCTGTTATCAGCTCTAAAATACCTTGAACAGAAAAGTAGGCAAGCTTTTTCATGCTGTTTGTTTCAGCCTCAGATCACTGCAATGGGTGACATTTGTAGAGCAGAATTTTTGGGCTTCCGTGCATACCTGCGTGCACTATTTGGAAGCTTATGTAGATTTAGTACAATAGATGTCCTGAACTTACTAAAGGCCTAATGCACTTATTTAACTACTTCTTAGATATAACACAAAGAATCATGCTACTATAATTTGGCGGCCTGCCACTGAGATTTCATCAGCAGACTAAAATGAGCAGAAATGAATTATTGCCATTTTAGAAGATTGGTGTGAACATATTCTGTGATCAAGCTTCCTTTGGCAAGTCCTTTAAAAATATTAAACACTTCCAATCATCTTCAGTGTGATGTGATCACATCTAAACCTTTGATGCCTGGTTATATAAATTACCCTTATAAATATTATGCCTTTTTCTTTTTTTTTAATTTCTAGCTTATAACTTACTTTTCCTATCATCCCCCACTTCCCCTGACTTTTTCCTTTTTCATTCCTATTATTTTGGCATAATAACAGTTAGCTGACTTGAGAATATGGGGAAAAGGTATAAGATAAAGAGTTCCAGAGTGTCAGGTAATCATTCTTTTTGCATTTTGGCCTTCTTGCTTTCTTTAAATTAGTTTTATTATACATATAAATTAAAATAAAAATAATTACAAATATATTAGAAGGTTGGAATAACTTAGTAGCTGGTGTCGACTTAATTCACTTTATAGAAGCTGGTTGTAAGTTTACATGAACTGGATTTTAAAAGGACCAATTTAAAAATGTCTTTGTCAAGAAAGTCTATGTCAAAGATCTTCATCCTGCATCAAATGTTCCATCATAAAATCATTTCATATAAAATTGTGATTTCCTTGAAATATAACAATACATTATCATTCTCCAGTCTTTCTTTTTATTAATTTTTATTCCTTCCCAAGGAATTAAATTTTAGTGTAGTTAAATACCAATGTATTAAGCGACCAGCTAGTCTAAAAGTTTGGTTTAAAACTTAAATTATATGATAGAATTTTGTATTATCTGGAAGCGATAATAAACTAAATATTCTGGCTAGTTTCGGTTTACACCAGTAAATATCACGCAGCAAAGGAATAGAAGCAGAAGAATGATTATATCTTTTGGTAGAAACCCAGGCTAAATAGATGGGCTGCTATTCTCCCTGCCACACCTCATTTTGATTTTAATTATTCCTTTTAATTAAAACCAAAATCAGTGAGAAGCTGCCATGGTGCGGGGGAAAAAAGAAGCTCTAGCCGCTGGCATCATCTCGATCCATGTGAAATTTTCAAATAGGTTTCATTATACATTCTTAACAAAGAAGAAGAATGAATAGCTGCACCCCAATTCTTTTTAGGAAGCAGGTCCACCTCCTGTTTAAAGCTAAGGTGGGGTGCCAAAGAACATCCTGAGGAGAGAAGGTGACAGGGAGAAACCTACCAGTTTAACTCTTTCTAAAGATGGAAAACACTTTATTGTGGCCAGAAGCCAGCAAGCCTTTTGCTAAATGGATTTTTGGCAACTGGCCAGGACAACCATTTTATGAACAGGCAAATCCTCATATAATAGCCATTTTGTAAAGCACCTATAATGTGCTCTCAAGATCCCTGATATGGATACTGGCCAAAAAATTATTGCCTTTCCCATAGCTACCTATGTGCAGATGTAGATGTGTCTTTCATTTTCTTCTCTGTAGCAACAGATGAGTAGAACAGCTCAGCCCAGGCTGAAGCCACAAATATTAGGAAATGGGAAGATTTCTTATAGAAATGGTTTCCCAGGTGATGAAATTATTACTGACCCTAGACTTGGCTATGGGCATTCTGAAATGGCTTACTGGAGTGGTATTCTTAAGGAAGGAAAGAATATGCTATTCTTTGATCCCTATTTTTAGAAGACTAAAATAGACAAATTAAAAGTCCCAAGGTTCAACCAGTAGCATTTTGAGTCTATGCCGAGAGTTTTTAAAGAGCTGTTACTGAATTGGGTTTGGGAAATCTGGTAAGCACTTTGAATCTAAAGAATACAGGGTTTGGATCTGTAGTTTCTCTGACCTTAATCTAATTTTGGAGAAGTTGCAGCAATATTTGCAAGAGAAAGTTAAACTCTGTAAGATGGTGGGTGTTGTGGCCACAGTGAAGTGCCAACTGTTTTGAATGTATATCCAGAGCTAAGGGGGAAAATGCAACAAACCAGAATCATTAGGAGGCTAGAAGAGTTAGGGGCTTCAAGGCTTAAAACAAAGGTGGGCAAAAGAAGCCCTAATAAGAATGTATAAAATTGTGCTAGGCACAAATAATATGAGTAGAGATACATTTTTCCTCCCACTCACACAATGTTTAAACTCAAGGTCATCCACTGAAATTGAATACAAAAAGATTCAGGACCCAAAGGAGGAAATACTTTTTATATATAATGTTAAATTGTGGGATTGGTTGCTAAGAGCTGCAGTAAGCTCAGCCAGTTTGGGTGATTTTAAAGGGGGACTGCATAGGTTCATGGAGAGACAATAGTTATTATTTTGTTGGTTGCTTTTAGTGAGTTTTCACTCTGAAAAAGAAGAAAGAAATGCCTTGGATCTTGCACCAGCACAGCATGTTTGATATTTCTTAAAGTAATATGACTTTTGGAAGCCAGGAAAGCGTCAAAATTCATTCAAAAACTGTCTTAACAGAATAACAGAGTTGGAAGGTGGTCTTCTAGTTCAACCCCTGCTCAAGCAGGAAACCCTATAACATTTCAGACAACAGTTATTCAATCTCTTCTTAAAAACCTCCAGTGTTGGAACATTCACAACTTCTGGAGGCAAGTTGTTCCACTGATTAATTGTTTTAAATGAAATTTCTCCTTATTTCTCTTTTTGATTAGTTTCCATCCATTGTTTCTGGTTCTGTCTTCCCTAATCTGAAATTGTCCAGATTAGGACAGAGCTTAAAATTCTCAGGCAATAGTTGGGGATCCAACATAAAGGAGAGCTAAAATTTAGAGGATAATCTAGACCAGGGGTGTCAAAGGCCCAGGGGCCAAATCCGGTCCACGGGCTACTTAGATATGGCCCATGGGGCCACCCTGGAAACAGCAAAGGCTTGTGGTACTTCTGCCAGCAAAAATGGGTTCCCCAGCTCCCTTTTTGGCTGCCAGAACTCAGGAGGGGCTCCCGTTTTCACTGGCAGAAGGTTACAGGAGGCCGTGGCAGCAGAAAATGGAGCTTGGGAGCCCGTTTTCACTGACAGAGCACTCAGGCCACCACAGGTGCCCCTGACAGGAATGACGTTGAGCTGGCCATGCCTACCCTGGCCACACCCGCTCTGCCCCCCCCTCCCCGAGGTCAAACAAAATCCTGATGTGGCCCTCAATGAAATCAAGTTTGACACCCCTGATCTAGACCAATATTTCTCAATTTGGCAGGTTTAGGACTTCAATTCTCAGAAGTCTCCAATCAGACATGCTTGACTAAGATTGAGAAACACTAGTCTAGATCTTGGATTTTACATATTCTATAGGTTTTAAACAATTCTATTTAAAAAAGGCTACAATCTAGTGCAAGGGTGTTGTAAGAATTATTTTTCATCCAGAAAGGTTTATTTTGGAGTGCAGTTGACAAGTTGGTTTCTCTCTCTCCTTTTTAGACCCTGAAGGAGACATCCATGTTTATTCAAAAGAAAAAATCCCAGATCCTGGAATCTACAGAGACGAATATGTCAGAAGATAGAGTGTAAGACTGCAATTATGATGATTGAATTGCCTGAGGGTAAGCCCTGTATGAACTAGATACATTCCACTGTTGCCAAACAATGTACCGTCTGTTCATGTCTTAAAGTGTTTGTTTTGTCTGGCTATTGATCATTTCTCAGGTTATGGATAAACCGTTCCAAAATGCAATGGACACACCTGATATGTTAGTGGCTTAATGCAGGTAGTTCTCAATTTACAACAACTCGTTTAGTGACCATCTGAAGTTACAATGGAACTGACAAATATGACATGACCAGTTTTCACTCTTATAACCATAGTAGTATGCCCATGGTCAGGTGATCAAAATTTCGGTGGTTAGCAACTGGCCATGTATTTACAACAGGTGCACTTGTCCCCTGGATCATGTGATTACCATTTGTAACCTTCCCAGCCAGCTTTCGACAAGCAAAAGGGGGGGAAACCAAATTTGTTTAACAACTGCAAGTGATTTGCTTAACAATTGTGGCAAAAAGGTCATAAAATAAGACAAAACTCATTTAACGCTACCAATCTGGCTTCCATTGAGGACCTGTATACTGCATGAATCAAGAAGAGGGCCGTGAAAATATTTACAGATCCTTCACATCCAGGACATAAACTGTTTCAACTCCTACCCTCAAAACGACGCTATAGAGCACTGCACACGAGAACAACTAGACACAAGAAGTTTTTTCCTGAAGGCCATCACTCTGCTAAACAAATAATTCCCTCAACACTGTCAAACTATTTACCAAATCTGCACTACTATCAATCTTCTCATAGTTCCCATCACCAATCTCTTTCCACTTATGATTGTATGACTGTAACTTTGTTGCTGGCAATCCTTATGATTTATATTGATATATTGACCATCAATTGTGTTGTAAATGTTGTACTTTGATGAAGGTATCTTTTCTTTTATGTACACTGAGAGCATATGCACCAAGACAAATTCCTTGTGTGTCCAATCACACTTGGCCAATAAAAAATTCTATTCTATTCTATTCTATTCTATTTTTAGCAATGGAAATTTGGGGCTCAGTTGTGATTGTAAGTTGAGGACTACCTGTAGACCGAAAGTCATCTCTAATTTGTACTTAAACCTTCAGTCTATGAGTCTTGGGTTATATTGCTACTTTCTATAAAATGGTAACCGCCAACTAGGGAATTTTTGAAGTTGAAGTTCACACATCTTAAAATTACCAAGTTTGGAAACCACTGTTTTAGGTACACTATCTGTAGACAGAAATCATGTCTACAAAATACAAAAAGAAGCATCACCACATATCACATACTGTATACCATCTTTTGCCAAACATTAATTCCCACACTTCATGCATTTTTCTCAATGATTATATAAATAGTATGGGAAATTGCAATTAATATATATCTTAACGATGTGCATATCCCAAAAATGTGACTCAGAAAACCCTTTAAAGGATGTGAAGCCTTAGGTTTTATTTGATTTTTCAAATCTTTCAAATTATATCGAGTACTATCTAGAAAGTACTGCAAATATATAATATATATCTAAAGGCTTAGGAAATCTGTAAATCCTATAAGCATTTTGAAAGCATGTCCTTTTTCTTCCTGCTGAAACAAAACTATACACATTTAACAAAATAAAATCTCAGATTTGCAAGCTATGAAAGTTATTTAATTTTCAAATCTAGCTCTATTATTATATTTCGGACAAATAATTTATGGAAGTTTTAAAGTTGTTGGTTTTTTTTACAAAATTAAAGTACTGTTTTCTGTTTCTCCCTATAACTAACTGGCATGAGATTTTTTGTTCCTTTAATAGTATCTTTCTAAGTGTTAAGCACTCTTAACATCTTGGTTTGTTGCTGATATATGCCAGTGTCTTCCTAGCTCCCAATTCCAAGCAAACGTGTTGGAGAAATCTTCCTTATTCTACATCCATAAAGCACATTTGTAATTAAATTGCCATGTTGTTGCTAGAAAATAAGCCGAGAAGATTGCTTAAGATTTTCTTTGACTGTAGATACAAAACTATACTAGCACTGAGGCAACAGAATTTTCCTACTTCAAGAATAATACAGAATAATAATGTAAATGTAGTAGGTTTTGAAAGAAATACTGATAAGTAGAAAATGAAGGATTTTTCATAAATTAGGCCATAGACAGGAAGGTTGAAAAGAACCATTATCTATTTACTAAGAGAAAAATTACAAATTAGTAGCAGAAATCCTGTTTTCCCTTGCATTTTATTTGCTATATTTGTTTTTGACATTCAAAATGAAAGGAAGTACAAGTAAAAAAAAAGTATATGGATTAAAAAAAAAAGTCAAAAAGTATCCTAGGATTTTTTTTTAAAGCTCCATTTAAAAAAATATACATTTTAACTGTAAGGACTAATTTCTTTCCATTAGGTTGACAGCCAATTTATCAGTGGAGCTTGAACAAATACCATCAATCTACAGTGATGGTATCTTTGTATAGTAACAAAAGAAGCTTCTTTACCACAGCAGTTGCTTGGTAAATGTACAGCTTTTCATATTTTACAAACTTCCAAAAGTCAGGGAACTATGATTAAATATGTCTCTTCCAAAATCTATATTCTTGGATATTAAACCACAAAGGACAAGAACATATTATAAATGTAAGTGTTCCTACCATCTTTTACATTTCCCACACAAAGATGCTGACAACTAGACTTTTCTAAAAAAAAAAATTGTTTTTGTCCAATACATATTTTTTAAAAAAACTATTTTGTTGAATTTGTCTTATTTTAAGATCATGGCATATTTTTAATATTTAAAAAAAATCTTGTGAGATCAAAAGGTATTTCAGTTGAATATATATGGCTATTCTGCTTTTTAAAAAAACTTCTAATCTTAAAGTGGCTCAAATGATTTAAAAATGGATGAATAAAAAGCTGATCTAAAATATTAATACCCTTCCTTGCCCTAAATATGAAAAAAAAAAGATTTACCATACATCATACCATACATACCATACACTGTCAGAAATTTCCTGACAGTTAGAACAATTAATCAGTGGAACAACTTGCCTCCAGAAGTTGTGAATGCTCCAACACTGGAAGTTTTTAAGAAGATGTTGGATAACCATTTGTCTAAAGTGGTATAGGGTTTTCTGCTGGGGGGGCCGGGTTGGACTAGAAGACCTCCAAGGTCCCTTTCAATACTGTTATTCTAGTCTGGTCTGGTCTGGTCTGGTCTGGTCTGGTCTGGTCTGGTCTATTCTATACATGCAGTGTTCAAAGGGGGATTATTCCACAGGAAATTATTAGAGTAGTTGTCAAAGAAGAAATCCTGACCATCATTGTGAAGACTATGCAAAAAAAAAAAGGATAATGCTCTAATCTTCTGGTGTGACATCCTGCACACCTAAGGAGAGAAATATTTCAGCTCCCAGCACATATGCTGGCTTGACTATCCTCAGTAGATTGAACAATCTTTAAAGAACCATCAAGAGAAAGTAGTGGATTCATCTTTTTCCCCAGTCTTAGTGCGTCCAAATCGATAGACTTCAACTCCCAGAAGTCTCAGTAATGGCCATATTGTTTGGGAACTTTAATGGCTGAAATACTCATATGTTGAGAAATGGTGTAATAAGGTAAGAAAAAGATTTATTTATTATTTAATTGATTTATGGCCACCCAACTCTTTAATTGGATTCCATAGAATAGAATAGAATAGAATAGAATAGAATAGAATAGAATAGAATAGAATAGAATAGAATAGAATAGAATAGCTTCGTTCATATTAATTCAAATTACAATAACAATATTAGTAATCTTTATCACATTTATCAAACTTAGGTGATCCTCATAATATTATTTAAACAGCAGGGAGAAAAATGCCTAACATCTATAAACCTCTAATCTTTCTATCTATTATTTTTGTTTACTCTATTAAAATATACGTTCTAATATTTCCCCTATCTAATTTTATTTCTACCTCTATCAGCTTACAACAAGCTCCCTTAATGTTTAAGAGGCAATTCTTTCTATCCATCATCTCTTCTCCTCTTTAGTATTTCAATTATTATCCTTTTTTTTACTCTCCTCCCACACTCCTTATCTTTATCGCAATCTTTACCTATATCTTTCTTGTTCAGTCTAAGAGTTTCTCCCAGTAAAAACTTATGCTGCCAATTCTCCCAAATGTCTGCCAGTGTCTCAGTCTCCTTATCAAAGATGTCTTCCTGTCTATCCAATTGTTGACTGGTTTCTCATGATTTCTCAGTGGTGACTGGCTGTGATAAGTCCTACACGGTTACTGAAGTGTTGAAACTGAAAATTTGGATTCTTGAGAAGGATTTCAGGCAAGAAATCCTTCTCCAGAATTACATGTTATTTCATTCTGACTTCTGCTGAAGTAGTCCTAAGGAGTATGTATAAGCTACTGATGATATGGCTTTTAAAGGAACTTACCATATTTTTTCGGAGTATAAGATGTGCCTTTCACCCCAAAAAAAGAGGATGAAAATCTGGATGCATCTTATACTCCGAATGTAGCCCCGCCCAGCTTCTCAAACGGAGGTTTCAAAGACTGAAAAAAGCAACAGAAACGAAGCTTCAGAAACGAAGCCCCCAAACAGAGCTTCAGAAAAAAAGCTCTCAAACAGAACTTCAGAAAAAAAAAACCCAAACAGAGCTTCAGTGGCTTTTTTTCTAAAGCTCTGTTTCGGAGGCTTTCAGAGGCAGAAAAAAAAAAAGCAAAAGAAAGCAAGGCACAGAGCTCACCTTCACCTCTGGGAACAGCTGATTGGGGGTATTCTTGGAGGCCAATCCACCTGCCAATCAGCTTTTTTCTTATTTTCCTCCCCAAAAACTAAGATACGTCTTATATTCCAAAAAATACGGTAGATAAATTCATGGCTTGTGCTAATGATGATATTAGCTCTGATAGCAATATGAACTCTCCAGAAGAAATATCTTTCTGAATACGATTAAGTTACAGAAGAGAAGACCTAGCTGTTATAAAAGGAGAAGTCAGTGTAGATTCATACAAGAACAGATGGTGATTTAATACTTAAGTCTGTAAAATATATATATATATATATATATATATTTTAGCCAGTGACAACTCTAACCGTCATACTTTGGATGCAACTGTAGCTTCTGAAATTTCTTCAAAAGCAAAAACGGAACTCTGCCCTCCCGAGCTCCACTTTCGCTGGCAGAGGGCTGCAGGAGGCAGTTGCAGCCAAAAACGCAGCTCTGGAGAGCCACGCACAGCCCTCCCGAGCTCCGTTTTCACTGGCAGAGCCACCACGGGCTGGTCCTTCATGGTTTCCAGGTGCCTTGGGCGAGATCTAAGCACCCCACAGGGTGAATCCGGCCTACGGGCCTTGAGTTTAGAGCTTTAAAGTTCAATAGCAATAAGCTTGCTTTGGTCTGAAAACAGTAGTCAATGTAATTGGTCCAAAGTTGGGGTGATATAGTTAACACTCTTCATGATTTGGCAACACAATTAAGCTGATTCACCCTGCTATATAGGTTCACAAAATATTTTGAACCATAAACTAGCTCAGGGGTCTGAAAACTTGGCTCTTTTAAGACTCTTTTAAGACTTGTGGACTTCAACTTCAACAAGCAAAGCTGGCTGAGGAACTCTGGAAGTTGAAGTCCACAAGTCTTAAAAGAGCCAAGTTTGCAGACCCCTGAATTAGCTGAATGAGCTGTGCTTATACTAGATCAGGGCTGTCAAATTCCCGGCCCGCAGGCCAGACGAATGACGCACTGGCCCCGCACATGCCCAGTTTAGAAAAGGGGAAAAAAGTCCTGATATGTCACGTGACACTGCCATAACGCCATGAGTTTGACACCCCTGTATTAGATACTATAAATAATCCTCAAGTTACATACATTCATTTAGCCACCATTTGAAGTTACAACACTGCTGAAAGAAAATGACTTACAACTGGTACTCATCACTATGACCATCATAATGTTCCTACAGTCATGTGATCAAAAGCCAGGTGTTTGGCAACCAGCATGTATTATAACAGCTGCACTGTCCTGATCATCATTGGCAACCTTACCAGCCAGCAAAGTCAGGCTCACTTAACAACCATGTAAAAAAAGGTCATAAAATCAGGCATGACTCACTTAATAATCGTCTCCTTTAGTCATAGAATTCTAGTTCCAGTTGTGATTGTAAATTGAGGACTACTTCTAAACTACAATACCAGAACAAGAATTAAAACAACATATGCTGCCACTATTTTTTTTTTATTGGACTGGTTAAATATATTCAAATCCATCCATTTAGTCATAATCTGCTTTTTTAGATTTTGGCTTTGTGCTGTGTGAAGACAGTTTTAGCCACAATATATGGGTAGTATGATGTAAAAAACAGCAATCGTGAGCTTCATCAACAAACCATAGCTTGACAGGTGTACCATGTTAGCATTCACAATCTTCTTGGCTGCCTTCTAAAGCCGCTTCCCTCTCCTTTAAGGTAAATCAAAGTTTTCAATGATGCCCTTAGACTGACCTTATCCTTGCCTCCGCTTGAATCAGTCCAGTAGCTGACATCTCCAAGAATCAATACAGCAAGTGATCGTTTGCATGTAGATGCCTGTTTCTTAGATGTTTTCCCCACAATGGAAGAAAGATCTTAGAAATACTATCTGCCTTTTGATATTACACCCTGTAGCATCTTATTAGAATGGGACAGTGGATCTAAGGAATGACTTGTCAAAAATCATGAAAATTAGCATCTCTTTGAAATGTGAGACTGGTTGCATTGAGAGCTTTCAGAAACGGACCTAGCTGTCATCTCCTCCACTTGCTTTTCTCCCTAGAACTTCTTGTGACTGTTAGTGCCTATGATAACCTACAATAGCATCTAAATAGCATTTATTACCACATGCAAAAAGAAAGCTTGAAGGATCTTGAAAATAAGACAAAAACCACAAACCCCTAACAAATGCAGACAGTTTTTTAAAAAAACAGCTGTACTAGCAATTAGCTGCCAGACTGCACAGGTAAAATTTTGCTTGTTAATAAACAGGAATGGGGAGCTCTATTTTGCAAAATCAGTTCAGAAACTGAGGTGAAAAAAAATCTTAGACTCTGCCAGCTGAATGCATGTATTTCTTCATAAAGTTTATGCCCTAGCTTTCATTCAGGCACTTGAGGCAATGTATATTGTGCTTCCTCTTACCATTTTTCCCTAGAAAAAACGGACTGGACTGAGGGAGAACAAAAAGCCCAAATTCACCGACCAAGCTTCCATGTCTGAGAGTGGACTAGAATGGGTCTCCCTATTCTTAGCCCAATATCTTAATTGTTACACCACATTGACTCTCAGTTATCACTGATGAGCAATCCAATGTTTCAGTGCTGTTGAAAAATCTGGAACTTCAAAGAGAGTGTAATGCACTATCTCCATTTATCTGTAATATATTAGCAAGGAGCAACCTAGAAATAGGAAGGACGGAAGGAAGGAAGGAAGGAAGGAAGGAAGGAAGGAAGGAAGGAAGGAAGGAAGGAAGGAAGGAAGGAAGGAAGGAAGGAAGGAAAGAGCGAGGGTGACAGATTTACTCAGCTTTTCCACTGACTTCCGTATTTCTGATTGAATACCCAATAATCTATTGGAACTCAGACTGCAAAAGACTGGTCCAATATATCATTCTACAAAATAAAATGTTCCCCAACTATTTAGCCACATTCTGCTAGGTAACCTTTCCCATCTCATGCGAATGGTGTTTTTTTAATATGGAATAACAGCCCAAATTGCATCAGCTTTGTTGATATAAAGACTTCCCTGGGGATATCTGTGTATCTCAATTGGAAATAAATAATTTAGATTTCAATACTGGAATATATATTTCCAAAAATGGAGAACGTATAAACATTTGCTTGCTGCTGCTTCTCAAAATGTTTTGGGAGAGTCTTTTTGCAACTGAACACTTCTTTGTGTCCAATAAGAATCAGTTACATTTTAAAAGACTTTCCATGTAATAATGAAAACTGGTTGAGGTATAACTGCAAAACCAGAATCTTTCTCCCTCCTCCATTTTTTTCAAATTAACGATCTGATGTGGAGTTCTTGAAATTCAAAAGCTTGCAACAATTTGGTATAACTTAGGCAAGTTTTATAAAAATAGTGGGGCTTTTTGTTTATTTTTTAAAAACTCACTGTCATTAAAACATCAATAGAACAATTTTGATCTCTGATCCCCTCCTTAAAAAGGCAAAAACAAAAACAGAATGAGAGAATATTACTGAGAGAAAAACAAGCAGCTTTTTCCAAGCTTCCGTTTTTCCAAAAGGCCCTGACATAATGGGTCATTCCTCTCTATCCAACATGAAGCCCTCTGCCAATAGGCATTCAATCATCCAGATATAAGCTTATGAGAATCTAAAGATTCCACCTGTCTCAGGATGTTTTCTATTACTTGTACTAAACCAGATACCTCATGCTTCCCAAGAGACCTATAGTTGACAACCCCTAGCATTAGCCGATGCTAATTTTAGGCAGAATTGAAGACGTTCCAAGTTTTTTTTTCTTCCCTCTAATTCCCATTCTTGGGGTCAGGAAGGAATTAATACCCAGGTCAGACCATGCTCTATTTTTTCCCCCTCTGAATCAGAATAAAATTATATTTTAAACATACAATCTCTGTATTGTATGCTGTATAGCTGCAACTCCCATATTGTAGCTATGATCATTCAGTGAGAACAAAAAGATACAGAAAACTAACTCTTTGCTACCATTGATGATCATCTAGCTTCAATATGAATGCCCAGGTCCTAATATTCTGTAAAAATTAAATAAGGGTAATTACTTCTGTTTAACATTTAAGATATTGGCAATCAGAAAATTTAGTTAGGAATTGTTTAATTCTAGTTAGTTAGTTAGTTAGTTAGTTAGTTAGTTAGTTAGTTAGTTAAATAAAGTAAGGTTCGATTGCCATATTGTACAATTATCCTCTTTTAAATGTTAGCTTTGCTGGCTGAGGAACTCTGGGAGTTGAAGTCCACAAGTCTTAAAAGAGTCCTGGATTAAAGCAATATATGAACCATCCATTGTGGACACAGATCTGTACAGTATTTATAGTGTGGCAGTATGTACACAGGACTTAACTATGGTCATATCAGCCGTAGCTAATGACAATGTGTGAGCTCAGCATTATCTCCAAAGATGGGAGAAGGGAATTTCAGTATCTCCTTTAGGGAGGGAGAATGCTTTCTCCCCAAAAGTGGGTGCCTTGAAATTCTACAAACTTTGATCTGTTAGGTATTGAGTCAGTTGATGGATTGCAGAAGTGACATAGAAATTGCTCAAAGAAAGAATAGATAAGTTGAACGTTTCTTTGTCTTAGTACATCTTTAAATATTGATCAACATCAGTGAAAGGGGGATCTTCCCTTGCCCTGAGTTAGGTCATTCCTGAAATTACAGTCTTCCTATGGATTTTGTAATACAAAAATCATAAGGCAAATTTTGAAGCATTCCATTATTTTTTTCTAAAAGGGGATCATTTAAAGTATAATTGTTAACTGGAGTTGTGCACATGGACAGTGTGGAATATGGCAAGAAAAACATTTATGTCTTCAACATTAATAGAAACAATACTTAAAATTTCATGTTATTATGAGGTCAGATTCAATGGAACTCAAATATTCTATAAAAAATAGATTAAAAAAAACACAAGTCCTGAAGAAATAATTCCTGCATGTTGAAACATATGCATGTCACACCCCATTTATCTTTCATATTTTAAAATAAAAGAGCTGTCCTACAGCAATTATTATACAACATGCTCTTTATTTTAAAAATGCAAGAACTTTGGCACAAAGACCAAAAAAAAAAGAAGGAACTGATGAAAAGCATTTATGTCATGGTTTAAATTAAGATCTCTGTAATGCAAAAATGATATCAGCAGGAAGCTAACTTAATGAAAATAAGACAGTGGGGTGTTTTTTTTAAAGAAAACCATGCATATATAAATCCTCCCTGCTCACTAAAGAAGACAGTGAAAATGTGAACCTAAAAATATGTAAAATGAAAAAAAGTAGTGCAATATTATGTACATGTTTAGGAAACAGAAAGAAAGGGAGGATTTAGGAGGGTAAATTGTGGTGACTAACAATTTTATCCAAGAACATCTGAAGAGGGTTGAGTGGTGATAAACAAAATTTGATCAAAACCTGGACCTTTTTTACATGTGTTGCAATCCTTGTAGAATGGAGTGATTGTGATTGAACAATCACAATTGCCACCTTGACTTTTATGGCCTATCCTGTAGATGCCCCTGGTCTTATTATACCTATGTTGATTTACAGTTCTTCATTAACGGGAAGACATGTCTCTACCATTGTATCACTTATATATTTCCAAATATTTTAAAAGACGGGACGTGTCATCACAGCTCACTCACATGAGAATAATCCAAAAGCATTGATGTCATTTTGTAAACTTTACAAAGTTGTAAACTTTACAAACGGCTCGATTTGTCAAGATTACATGCATAAATACCAATGGTTAATAACAATTAACAATAATTAATATTAATATCAAAGCTTAGAGAACTCAACGGTTAGAATGCCTGAGACCTTGGCCAGTTTTTCTATGTATCCCTTGAGTTTCAATGATGGAACACTTTTAGAACAATGAAATGATTTTGATCCGCAGAGGCTATATGGAGATGAAAAGAGCAATCAATATTATATTTTCCCCATCCAAAGTAGGATGTACTTGGATTCCAATCTTGGGAAAATTGTCTTTGGAGACCCTCCATGCCTCAAGAACCATAGAGCTGTCCCTAAACACCATATTTAGATTATCATGGAATTTATAACACCATTATTTTACATCATGTTTTATATTGCATTGAGCAACTGTTAAAGGAGTTATATAAACTGAAGTAATGATTAAATTAATAGCAGTTCAGTCTTCCTTATTGATAACTCTATGATGAAATTTTGTTCTATTTCTCTATTGCATTTTTCATTTTTCCTACCAAAATTTTGGGTCAAATAATAATATCGATTTTTTTGTAAATACAGTTTCTTGAAATAGAAATAAGACAAAATGTACGAAATGTGGGTCTAAAAGTTTAAAAAGAATCATACGAGTTAAGAGCTTTTGAGAATGGCTTGGTTCTCATTTTGGTAAACCCTTTAAAGGCAATTGCATTATTTATTTATTTATTTATTTATTTATTTATCATATTTATATCCCGCCCTTCTCCCGAAGGACTCAGGGTGGTTAACAGCCAATTTAAAAACACGTTATTATACAAGTTAAAAACAGGATAAAATTAATATAACTTATGGCCAAATTTTCCTAAAAACTAAACAATAACAATCTAAAACCCCATTAAAACAGCATTTTTAGGCTAGCCCTGCTTGATGGAATAAAAGAGTCTTCAGCTCGCGGCGGAAGGTCCGGAGGTCGGGGAGTTGGCGAAGCCCCAGAGGCAACTCATTCCAGAGGGCAGGAGCCCCCACAGAGAAGGCCCTCCCCCTGGGAACCGCCAGTCGACATTGTCTAACCGACGGTATCCCGAGGAAGCCCTCCCTGTGAGAGTGCACAGGTCGATGGGAGACTGTTGATGGCAATAGGCCGTCCCGTAAATAACCCGGTCCTAAGCCATGGAGTGCTTTAAAGATGGTAACCAATACCTTGAATTGCACCCGAAAGACCACTGGAAGCCAGTGTAGGCCGCACAGGAGCGATGTCACATGGGAGCCACGAGGGGCTCCCTCTATCCCCACGTGGTCGCATTCTGGACCAGTTGGAGCTTCCGGGTGCTCTTCAAGGGGAGCCCCATGTAAAGAGCATTGCAGTAGTCCAGGTGGGATGTAATGAGGGCATGGGTGACTGTGCAAAGGGAAACCCGGTCTAGAAAGGGACGCAATTGGCGAATCAGGCGAACCTGATAAAAAGCCCCCCTGGCAACGGCCGTCAAGTGATCTTCTAGAGACAGCCGTGCATCCAGGAGGATGCCTAAATTGCGAACCCTCTCTGTGGGGGCCAACGACTCGCCCCCAACAGTCAGTCATAACTTAAAAGAATTTAGGGCATTAGCAGGTTTCACAATTTATGGCCAGAAGTCAAAGATGTTAACAAAAAATATGAAAATATAAAATCAAAGAGAATTGATGAATAAAATGGATTTTAAGATTGAAAACAAACTATGACAAATATGAGTTGTATGTTATTTCAGAATAACTATGTTAAGAGAGAATGAACTTAAATAGGATATGTCAAGATGGGACAAATTACAATGGCCAAATTACAATTGTCATTGTTAGGTAGAATTTGTGTGACTAAGATAAACATTTATCTAGAATGTTATTTTTTGTTTCAGAATACTTCAGAATACTTTTTTTGACAACTGATATACCATTTAAGCAATAATAGAACAATATATTTAGGTTTGTAGGACTGAGAATAAAAATATGACTTAAATGTAAAATAGTCTAAGATAAAAAGGAAAATGGAGGATTGGGTCTACCAGATTTGAAATTATATTTTGCGATCTATTGTTTAGTTTGGATGGAAGAGTGGGTGCTGTTAAAAAGAGAAAATTAGTGAAATTGGAAAGACGTGATCAGAGATTTGGATGCATAGATATTTACGGTATGACAAAGCTAAAATGAATGTAGAATTCAAAAGTAATTACGTCAGGAGGCATTTCTTACAGTATGGAATAAATACAAATGTAAGTTTTACCCCAAAACAGCTTTGTGACTTTCAGCGCAAGAAGAATTTTATAGACTAGAAAGTATAAGTAAATGTAAATGGTTAAATTACTGTGATGTATTAGAATTTTCTCAAGGAGATTGCAAAATAAAATCAAAAGATTTGACAATGGAAGAATATTTTTGTCAATGGTTTTCTTATGTACAATTATCGGAAAGATTCAAAGGGAATAAATGACGGTTTTGATTAATATAAGATTGAGTTTGAAACAGAATTGTGTACTAATGGTAATATGCTGCTAAAATGTATTAACTTTTGTTGAAATATGAGACAGAAGAACAAGTGAAACAATGTAAGACGGAATAGAATAAAAAACTGGTTACAACATATAGTTGGAGCAATGGGAAAATACATGGCTGAAAAAACATTTACATTATGGTCTAACCTTTAAAGAGAATGTCTATAAAACAATATATTGTTGGTATTTGTTAGAGGAATTGCAGGATCCAATCTGAATCGTTCACCAGGACCAGAGGTTTAGTCTGCTGAGCTTCGGACTTGTGCTGGAGCCCATCCTCAGGGAACTTCTCTCTTCTCAATGTCTGGTCCTCATGACTGACCCAGATTGGATCCTAAAACATTATCCTGGGACACATATATTTGCCCTCATTCATGACCAAACCAAATGTCTAGAATGTATAAATGTGTTTTGAATCTTTGCTGGAAATTTGAACAACATGAAAAGACATTTTATCATGTTTGGCAGATACGTAAAAAAGCTAGGAAAAAAATGGATACAAATGCATACATTAATTCTGAAGATCTTAAAGATTAAAGTACAACTAAAACCAGAGGCTTTTCTTGTGGCACTAATGGACACACAACTAGAAAAAAGTCATAGAACTTTGTTTTTATACATGACAACTGCAGCAAGATTGCTGGAAAATGGAAAGGTTCGACATTACCCACAATGGAGGAAGGGTTGGTGAAGATATAAAGTTTGCATGGATGGCTACATTAACTTCCTTGATCATAGAAAAGACAATATCTATTTTTATGGTTGACTGGAAACCTCTTATAGAGTTTTTTGCATGAAATGGAAAAAATGCACTTATGACCTGTGGTTTTGATGATTAGGAAAAAAATATAGATAATACTGATAGAAAAAGCTGAGCTTTTGATAATCATAGAATAAGATATAATGTTGTAATCATACTTGTATTTGCTGTGGAAGGAATCAGAAGCTTCTATTTCTTTTTATTCTTTCTAACTGCACTGTTGTTTTTTCTTTTCCCCTTCTTTCCTTCTTTCTTTCTTTTCTCTAGCTTGTATTTATTTGTGTTCATTCTTATGTCTTCTTTAAAACTTTGAATAAAATCTATTTTTAAAAGTTCTTCAAATACAATTTTTGAAATACAAACACACATAAAACCTGAAACAACCGAATCCAGAGAATTTACATAAAATGAAGTAAAAGCAAAGAAATAAGCAAATATTTTAACCTTTTTACTCCTCCTGAGATGTTGTTATCAGGACCCGATCAGACTTCCATTAGAAAATAAAGCAATGCTTGCATGCTTTGCCAAAGTTTTAAATAATTTTTCCTAAAACATAAACTATGAACAACTTTGCCTACAGTCTTGGCAAGGTAGAGATTACACATCACAGGAATGTGTTTATTTTCCACACGATTATAAAAGGAATGTGAGGAATGCAGAGCTTCAACAATCAGGCCCAGTGAATTCAATTATTTTTTAACATTTTAATTGTATTATTATTCCAATCATTATGGTATTCTATTTTCATCCATTTGAAATTCACCTGTTTCTTTAAGTGTGAATGTTTTTGCTGATGTGTATGCTGATACAGACGTGTGTAGGAGATGGGTCTTTGTCACGCCATTATCCCTGATTATTGGACAGGGACAGCTGGACTTGAGTCATAAGAAAAAAGTGGACAATTTTTATACTTCCTTAGTTCTCTCCATGACTTAGTGGATTTCAGGTGTGGCGACTATTCCACTGGCATCTCTCCTTCCACTAAACAATTATTTTTGTTTTTATTAAAGCATGCTCTACGCCATGAAAATATTTTAACATAAACTTCATGAGTTAATTTTATTTGCCTCCGCAGGTAAACGTCACTTAACTGACCGTGAAACAGCTAACTAAGGTCAGTCCTAGTTTAGATTTAGTTAGGAGATCATCCCCAAATCCTAGGGGTATACACTAGACTGCGATATAGAAAACACAATCCAGAAAAATACAATGGCCAACCAATTCTACAAGGATGCCAGGAAAAAGACATGATTTGTTAGCAGGAGTCAGGTTTAGTTTTATCTTTGATCAGTTTTGTTTTCGCCGGGACTGCAACTTGCAAATATTTGAGCAAGGATCCCATCTCCTGCTCTTTAATATTTACAAAATGCATGGCATGGTTCTAATTGCATGCTCAGCTGGGTCTTTTGTGAACCCACATCTGCCCATCATTGCATTGCCTACTTTGTGAGTAAGCAGTTTCTTTGGTTTAATTATTCTTGTCGGCAAAATGGATTGCATAGCCTGGTGTTTGCAACATGGAACCCATGCAGCTGCCCATTAGCTCTCAACAAGTAATGACAATTGAGAAACTGCGGCCCAAACTGCTTTTTCCAGAATAGCAAAAGACCAAGCCTAGAAATATGAAGTGGACAGATGCTTTCTCTTGATACCCTTTCATGGGTAATAAAACCCATGATAAATAAAATCTCCAGACAGATGTATATCAAAATAACTTCAAACAGAGAGCTGGTCTGAGTCAACTTATTTCACTCATCCTGTCAAGAAAAAATTATTATTTTTTATTAAATATGTATTTATGAAGCGATTTATTCTGCTGACCAACCGAGATTCTTGCATGAGTACAGATTAAAAAATAGATAATTGTATCATGTTTAGGTGGAACTAAACTTTCACACATGAAATAAGCCTATCAAAAATGCAGAAAAAAATAGAGCCAAATGATCTATGCTGAGCAATTCCAGAATTATCAGAAGTTCATGACAGTCTGTTGTGTTGTTTGATGCAGAATGCTCTGGCACCTGAACTGTCATTGTATTTCTTCTGGGTTTTAAGTTTATTATACTGCTTTTCTATGTTGTTAGCCACTCAGAGTCACCATGGTGAGATGGGCAGCTACAGTAAACAAACACTTTTTAAAATTAAAAGCATTTGAGAGGTATTGAAATGCGAGTAAGAGATGAGAATTTAACCCTTTTCCTACTTTTTGTAGCAATTCCAGGCTGCTTTCCTACCCGCCCAGGGGTAATCCTTAAACCTTTTTGGAACCCATTGAAAGAACACAGCTCAGAAAGGGCTATTTTCAAAGAGCAAATGACTGGAGAGTTATCTTCTGCTATTCCCCTGTCCAATCTTTCATGTTTCTTTTACGACTATGGAAATGCTTTATACACACAATTTAATCAGCAGCTCTAAAGAAAAATTGGAAACGGAAATCTGCCTGTCAGACAATTTTTTCATCCATTGCATGGAACTCATATTATTTCACAGCTCTCACGTCTTGGCTGAAAAATCCAGATTTACCCAAAATGACACCAAAGCCATACATTTTTCTGTATCTCTTTGCAGCCATGTATTCCTTCTCTAGATCAGTGTTTTTCAAACTTGGCTGGCTAGCTGGGAAATTCTGGGACTTGAAGTCCACACATTTTAAATTGCCAAATCTGAAAAACACCGATCTAGAACTTTGCAGCCCAGATCTGGTTGTCTGATTTTATTTCCTAGGAAAATTATACAATTTGCAAATAAAGTTTTAACACAGGATACTGCCTTGTTAGTTGGAGCTTACAGTCAGTAGATCCTAAATCACAATTCCACATTCCCAGCTCGATAGGAATTTTGGGATAATGACCCATTTTAATCAGTAGGCACTCTCCAAAATCAAAATAGACGCAGTGTTGAAATTTCTGTTTCTATTAAATGTAATGTTTTGAAAAAATGTAAATAGGGAGATGCCAGTTAATAGAATGAAAACAGGTATGAAGAAACAATTTAATCCTTCCCTTTTCTTTAATCCTAAAGACATAACAATAGTTGAGAGACCAAATTACCTACGATTTTGATCTGCAACAAAGCTTCATACAGTAATACTTTTTCTCACTCTCCCTGTTCTTTCCAAATGCTTCTTTCAAGTCTGTATCCCATGCAGCTGGTAAAATATGTGAAAGGTTGGGTAATAACATGATCAATCATTATTCTAAAATGTTACAGAACTCTTTGTCTTTTGGCTCCATGAGATTCACATAGCTACTTTTTTAGAACAGGTACAAAATATTTAATCTGCCATATATTCTCAATGATTTTCCCTATAACTCATTAAATCTAGCTCCCAGGAAGAAATGCTCAGGAAGAATATAGAATTTGGGCTAAATCTACTTTTGAAAAACACACACAGAACATAATTCTTGGAAGTGAACTTTGCTGAGTTGAGTGGGATTTGTGCTCAATTAAATGTGTTACACAATTACGTTGAAATAAGTTCCATCAGAAACAATGGATTTACTTCCAAGTAGACATGATTCGATTTGTACTCACTATTAATCTCATTATGTGCATATTTGATTTCATCAGTATCTTCTGAAAATTAAATTCATACTGATGTTTACTAAGATAATAACTGAGAAAGATGAGTAAGAGACAGTAGGTAGAATCATGCTGCTGCTTGAAATTTAGGACGTTTGATCAAAGCCGATTGACACGTACATGTAGAAAAACAATAGGTAAAAAGGTGAGCATGGAAGCATAAGGCAAGGTTTCACCCACCTGCAGCAAGTGTTCGACAGAGGAGTCAACCATCAGGTTGACTTGTAGCTGCCTCAAGACACATTGCTCGGAGCAACCAGCCCCCATCTCTCTGACCTCTTTGCAAATCATGTTGGATCAGAGTAAAGACTGCTATGCAGAGATCATGTCACAAAAACATCAAGGCTCCCAAATCAATCTCCAGATTGTAAAAGGAGAGCCAAGTCTATTTTGCCCCCACAGTTACACCAACAGTAACATCATTAGCTCAACAATGTTGCACACAAGATTAGAAATGCCTTCACATGCTTCTCCTCTGATGTGATATATGCCATCATCTGCCAGAAATGATCCTCTGGATTCTCTCTCTGTAAGACAAGCAGGTCAAATTTTGTGCAAAAGAATTAAAAGACACAAATCTGACATCAGAACTCAAAACAAGGACAAAGTAATCTCAGAACATTTGTGACCTCTCAGGACACTTCATTACGGATTTCAAAGAACAATTTTGGAATAAATTTTTTTACCAACACAATTGAACAAAACACTGATGAATTTATAGACATCAAAAAAATTTAAACCGTCTCAAAATCTCAAACACAATGGGCCTTTTATCATGTTGCATAACTAACTTGTATTCCTTTTTTTCCCTGCAGCCTCATCCCAATTTAAATTCTACACTGGCTTAGCCACTCTAAGCATCTAATAAAATAAGATTAGTTCACGAAAGTTTGTGTCTTTACATATTGTAAAAAACAGTCAAATTACATAATTAGGTTTACCAAAGCTTAGTTGCATCCAAAGCCTGTCAGTGTTGCAAGAATCCGTATGACCATTAGATGATAACAAAGTCATTGTTCTCACCGGCTCAAGGTTGACTCACCCTTCCATCCTTCTGAAGTAAGTAAAATGAGAACCTAGATTGTTGGGGGCAATATGCTGACTCTGTAAACCTGGGGTCTCCATCCTCGGTCCCTTTCAGACTTGTGGACTTCAACTCCCAGAGTTCCTCAGCTAGCTTTGCTTTTGCTCAGCTGCTTTTGCTTTTGCTTTGCTTTTTCTCAGCTTTGCTGGCTGAGGGTCTCTGGGAGTTGAAGTCCACAAGTCTGAAAGGGACCGAGGATGGAGACCCCTCCTGTAAACCATTTAGAGAGGGCTGTAAAGCACTGTGAAGTGGTATTTAGGTCTAAGTGCTAAGTGCTATCCAAGTGCTAAGAGGGCATCCATATTTTTGCTCTCTAAATAACGTGCACCCTATGCCCATTATACCTTAGTGTTATGTATCCCAAATTATTCAACAAATCATGAATATTTACTTAATATAGCTTACTGTGACCAAATCTTTATTACTGTGCTAAGTTTTATTATGATACAGATTAGAAAATACAGGGTTAGAGATATATGAAGATTATATATCCATAACTGAAGTAAATCTCAATTAATTGGTGCTTTTCCTCAATTAAATTAACATAAAATTGTAGCCAAAATAGGGCATACGCCAGTTAATCATGGCAAAGCCGAAGAATCTGGCTGATTCTGCAATAATCCAGTTTTAATATACCTTTGTCATCTCATTTTGATGATTAGTATACATTAAACTTTACTAAGCCACCTATATGTATTGTCAGAGAAATGAAATATTAAACATATAATTAGTATCCACAGATTTAAAAAGATGTGATTGTGGAACTTGAAAATACTATCTCTGACATTTCCTCTTCTTAAATTTATCATTTATACATTTAGAGTTTTTAATATTATTACAAAGGTCCATTAAGCATTCCTAGATGGAATGGTAGTCTAGAAATATTATATATACATACAGTATATGTACAATACTTTTTATATAAATTTCTAGGTTGCTATTCAAACCATACATTCTCAAAATGTCTTACAGTGCAGTAATTCATTAATGTCAGATTGTTTCAATACACAAGGAACAGTAGAGACAGTAACAACCAATAAATTAAAAAAGTAATTCAGAAATAAAATACTCAAAGAAAGGAGGTCTGGTAAAATGAAAGTACTCAAAGTAGCATTCTTGTAGAGGAAAATCCTCCAGATAAATCACTCAAAAGTGGACTTGAGTTTTGCTCAGTATTTGATGTTGCTAAAGAAGGATCCATATTGAACTGGATAACAATCAATTAACTCTTAAAGAAATCACAGAATGGTGATCATTGACTGACTCCCTATAAATCAGTTTTTATAGACAAGGCTTTATCCATTTATTGGATTTTTATCTTACCTTTATTGTTTTTTATAAATAGCTCAAAGTGAACATACCTAATACTCCTCCCTCTTCCTATTTTCCACAAAATAACCCTAAGAAGTGAGTTGGGCTGAAAGAGTGATTGGCCCAAAGTCACCCAGCAGGATTTTCATACCTAAGGTGGGACTATAATTCACAGTGTTCTAGTTTCTAAGCCAGCACCATAACCACTGGACCACACTGGCTCTAAGATCTGGAGTGAAAAATCTGGATGGCTTCTAAGTGGCAGCAAATAATTCTTTTTCTGCATTTATTTTCTATCATTTAGCTCTACCCTGATTTTTCAATCAGAGCTGTAGACCTATAATTACTAGATCCTAGAATTGCTAAATGGAAAGAAGATCTGAGTTATACTACTGTCTTCTGCATGGTTGATGCAAACATATTCTGATATCACGTATATTGAAACAATCATAAGATCGTGCTAAAATAAGTTTGTATCGATATGCTTCCTTTTTCCCTTTAATGAGTAGGGGCTCAAAGGCCCTCCAGGCCAAATCCATAAAACTAATTTGTCACAGACTTCTATGAATATGAGTGGCAGTCATATGAATGCCTTTGTTCATTTAGCTGAGATGATCATATGATTCAGCCCAGTCCCTATGAAATTTAACCCATAGAGCTCTGAAATAGGCAGATCACAATGAGGTGGTCCACTGGCTTCAATGTCTGGTTAGAAATAAGCCAGCCTGACTTCCAATCCCCCTGTATGAAGCAACCAGGCAAGCAACCTTTTTAGCATTACATAATTTCTCCAAAACACTGGGTTTTTTGGAAAAACAGGATACAAAAGGGATAAATAAAGGATATGCTGAATGTCTGAACTGGAGCCAATTTTATTATTTTTTATATTATTTAAAATTTTGCCCATGTTCAAAACTTCTGAGCAGCTTATAATTAGAATCATTGTATAACTAAAAACAAACCCTCTAGAAATATTATATGAGCCATATGTAATATAAACCAAACCAGCAGCAGTATGATTCCTCCAAGCATACAAAATCAATGGCAATCAATACAGGTTCTCTAGCAGCATAACTGGAAATACCCACCATTCCTGGACTGCCTTATTTTGCACCAGCTATAGATTCCAAATACTTGTCAAGGAAGTCCCATATAGAATGTGTTAAAAGTCCTCCTGCCACAACTGCAACCTGCTCCTTCAGCAGAAGCTACAGTCCATAAGGGACCCCAGATTTGTAGACCACTTCTGAGTAGGGGAGTAAAATGCCATTCCAAACCAAAGTTGGCACTATCCTTAAATATTTTGACTTACAGACCAAAGCCATTCCATTTTAAAGGGATTCAATCTGAATCTATATACACCATCTAGACTCTGACAGCCTCCAGGCATTGGGTCAGGCAGATAGATAGATAGATAGATAGATAGATAGATAGATAGATAGATAGATAGATAGATAGATAGATAGATAGATAGATAGATAGATATGAGATAGAGATAGAGATAGAGATAGAGATACATACATACGTACGTACGTACGTACATGTGAGTGCTTTTATGCATTGAATCCAGTTAGGTCCATGATTGCCACAGCATCCATGAACTTTTTGGTCACTCCAGTCCCCTCAAGAAGGCGACAAGGGAAGATTAAAGTTCCCCAGCATCAAAAGTCTTCAGAATTGCAACATGATTCAACAATCAGGTTGAGCAGCCCTGATTGGCATGCACTGTACAGCATGGAGAATATTATACAAACAACACATTCATCTGGTCCCTGTGGCCCAGCTGCCCAAACAAGGTCTCACATCCAGTTGACTGTGAAATAGCACATCCTGATGCCAACAGAGTTTCCTAATTAACAATGATTACCTTACCCATCCTTTGCTGGGACTGACTCTAGTGCCAGCCCCGAGACCCAGCTGGGAAGAACTCAAAATAGGGAACACCTGCTCCTCCACCAGCCAAATGTTGGTAATATAAACCACATTTATCTTCACATCCATAATTCACTTATGGATGAAGATGTTTTTATTACAGATTTATTAAAACCTGGCATTTAGCAGCTGCAGCTAAAGTCCCAGGGTTCCAAAGAACTAGTACTAGCTGTTGGGATGAAGATTTAGAGCAAGAAGGAAGTATAAATCAGAGATATCAATCTCTATGCATCTAGTGCAACCTGGTCTCAGCCTCCCACCATATCTCCTGTTGCTCATTAAGATTGCCCCTCCATCATTACCTCATATCCAGAGTGCTCTACCAACTCTTTCCAGACTCAATCAACCTGAATGATGCTTGAGCTGTTAAACTCCTCACTCATCCCACTCAACCTCATTCCACCCACATGCTTCACCTACCCTCCCACTCTATTTTCATTAAAAAGAGGGGTGACTAGCAAAACTGAGGACCATGGCATCAAATGCAACTTCCTAAGACCTAAACTCCAAATCCAGTGTCAACTTCCTAATGGACTTGTGTGAAGACCAAACATAGAAGAACTCACACTGATACTGATTAATTTTATAACTCCAATCTAATGGCAAAAGGTTCATGCAGTAGGGAGCTGCTTTTTACCCCAAATGTGTGGGAAGGAGGCAATGATTGAGATCATTCCTAGAGCTGAAATAGACAGACAATTCATGCTCCAAAGCCTTCTTTGGAGACTCCATCTGCTTCTACTGTCAGCTGTCCACAAATATGCAGTGATCAGTGCAACTAAGGAAGTTAAAGGAGCTAAGGCCACCACAAGCAAAAATATGACCCCAGGTTTGTGGCTGTCTAAACCTGGCGACAAGCGGTTCCCCAGTGCCTGAGAAAACAATTTATGACCTGGATGCTGTTCCCAGTCTAATCCATAGCACTTCATTTCTCTCCAGACAGATCATCACTGACCTCCATTGAGGTTCAGTGGCCTCCTCCTTCACCCTGCAGTCCATCATTACAATCCTTTACGACTGTAAACAACAACTTCCTCACCCATCCCAATCTCCCCAAAAGGTAATCAAGTATTCCTCAACACCATCTACCGCATTCCAACAACCATGCAATTCTCCATTCTTCCACAATCACAGCAATAATAGTGCTGTGATAAAAAAAAAGAAAAAAGAAACTTATCTACCTAATTGCTAGTGTGAGGTCCTGTCCCACTTGCACTTTAATCCTGCAGAGTCACACCCTGTTGACACCAATTCTTCCCCCCCTCCCCGGCCGGCCACGTGACATTGCTTGCATGGAGATAAACTAGTTTTAATATGATGGACAGAAGCAATTGCATTCTCCTTTACCAATGATCCATAAATAAAAGGTCACCAAGAGATTTAGAAATTGTACTTTTTAATCCATTCCAAGGAAACCCAGCATTGACACTTCTTATGGCTGACACATCTTCAAGCATCCTTAGACACCTTAGGCAACAGTTTATGCTCTTTTTGTATGATTGAAATGATGCTATAGGACATCAATTTGTGCATTCAGACTTTTTATTTAGAAGTAGCAAAATAATAAAATATTTTGCTACTTCTTCATTTCAGGAAAATCAGACAGATATGCAAACTGGCAAAAAACTTTTAACTCATAAAGGTTTGCAAATGTTTATAAGAGAAAAGTCATTTTTCAAAATGAACGCAATAGGAATATTGCCAATCAAACATTAAATGTTCAAAGTATTATTCTAGGACTCATTTTGCCCATCACACAGTAAGCCATGATTTGTTTCACTATGATGTATTGAATAAACTACAGTTGTTGGTTCTTGTTGTTATACTGTTGGAAATCTGTAATTGATGTGGTAGTGTTTCAAATGCAATATATAAATAAATATATATATATATTCATCAAGCCTTAAGAGCTGAGGTTTCAGTTGCTGCTAATACCAGGTTGCTCAGCCAGGATCTAATATGGGATGACCTGTCATGCTTTACTGGCTGGGCATGAAGAGGCTGGATCCAATCTTTAAAATGTGTTCATCTGGGTTTTGAGTGTGGCACTAGCCATGATCCCAAAGAAGGGTAACTATGATTATCCAAGAGAATCGGATATTTTCAGGGATGTTGCTATTCAGATATCCAGGTGTAAGACCTACCTCTGAGATTGAGATTTAGGGATTAATCTGTTGGGATTGCTGATACTGTATCATCCTCCATGTTGTTATCAGCTTTTTTGTCTTATATTACTCAGTGCTATGTTTGGATAGTTGGTAGAGTTCCCCGGGCTTTTAGTACTGAGGACTTGAACCTGTTTCCCCTTAGCACAGACTCTGGAAAATTCAGGACTTGCCTGGCAACCATGGGCCTGATCCAATTTATTGAGGATCTAGTTCACTGTGGGGAGGGGGAGCAGATGTTAGACCTTTTCTTGGAGCAATGGTGATGTGGTCTGGAGTTAGAGGATATTACCTTCAGTCCCTTGCTGTGGATGAAATACTCCCTGATAATCCTGAAATATACTGTCCTCTATTGCAAGGAGGTAAGAACTATTTAAGTGGTTCACCCCAGGTGAACCCCAAGTGACTGATGGATCCAGTAGGCTTTCAGGGGAAACTTGGGATTCAGAGGGAACCCATGTTTTGATGCATGATCCAACTGAGGCTTTAAGTCACTGCTTGGAATGAGAAAGCAATGAATCAGATTGTGCACAAACAGACTTGCTCCAAGTACAATTAAAGTTGCTGGATTTCATTTATAAAGTCCTACTTGGCACAGGACTGGATTTTTTGGAGGATGACCTGTCCCCAGTGATACTCATCCATCCCATACATTCTAATAGAGATGGACATACTTTGGGTCCTTTCATTGAAATAATATTATCTGGTGGGGATTCAAGAAGCATGTTTGGGTTTTTTTGTTGCAACATCTGCATGATGGAATGACCCTCTTCTTCAATATACAGTTATCCCTGACTTTGTTGGTCTTTAGAAAGGCTCCAAAACTCTGATTTGTTTCTCAGGCATTGGAGCCAAGTTGACTGGTATTTCTGTTTAAAGGGATGCTGTATAAATTTGAATATTCAATCTATTCCTGTTTGTTTTTGTTTTAGAATGTTTATTTGTTGTTTCATGATTGTACATCATGTCATCCAAAGATACAACTGACTTGGGCAGCCACAAACATTCATTAAGTCTTCTATGTCCTAGAAAAAGTGGACAATAAAATTATTTTGTTCCTTATTAAAATGTGTTAAGTTTTCCAGTGTCCTCAAAATCTTTTAACCAAAATGAATAAATGATGTCCATTGCCACCAGAGATAGTAATGTACACTCTTTTTATTACAACTCCTCCAACACTTTTTGGATTAGAAAACAAAACGGAAAAAGAAGCAGAGTTTCTGGAGTTGTCCCATTTTTGTAAGGCTGTTCTAGGACCCTGAGTCAGCAGCAGAAACAGAAGACTAATCCTTTATTAACTCTTTGGGTCATATTTGTATAGGGCAGTTGATCAGAGGAAGTTAGTTTAACCAATAACAGTGGAGCCGTTTCAAGCCAAAACATCTTCACTCTAACTCCAATTCTGAAGCGGTTATGATGTTCACAAGGCAATAACCCACTCTTGCCCCAGTTATGCCTCAGATGAAGACAGTCAGGTTCTCTTTGCGTGCACGTTGAACCGCAAATTAATCGACCGCATGTTAACCTATCTCTTGGGCAAACCCAGCGGATAGGATTTGCTATGCGATGCAAGCTCAGAAAAATGGGTTGAGTAAACAATGGTTAAGTTAGTCATGGATAAATATGTAATGCAAACAGAACCACTTAAAAGCATGCAAAACAGCCCCTCCTCCTACAATGGGGAGAGACTGAGCCAAACAAGGCCCGAAGAGTTTTGTATAGTTTTTATCCTGCCAATTGGATGCTGCCTATTGCATAAGACAATTGAACTGCCTAGACCAGCCTCCCCTGACCTGTCCAAATCGGTTAGAACTTCAATCCTTATGATGTTGGGAGTGCCAGTTCTGGAATGCCACTTCAAAAAGGACTGTTTTGGGAAACAGCGTACAACTCACTCTGGAGCAGAGGCTGGTTCAGGTCCCAAAAGTTGAATAATTCTCCGAGTGCTTGATCTACTGATGGAATAGGCAAAGAAGCCCAGAGGGAACAGAAGTTTCCATCTGGTTGCAAGAAGCTATGAGTGCTTTTGCTGCCAGAATAAACCATCTACAGACGGACTTTGATCCATTAACTAGACCAGTGTTTCTCAAATTTGGCAACTTTAAAATGTGGGCTTCTGCTCCCAGAATTCCCCAGCCAGAGTTGAAGTCCATACATTTTAAAGTTGCCAAGTTTGAAAAACACTGAAATAGTCACTGAAAACTATCGTTCTAATGAAAGCATGTCACTTATATTGCCACCATCTGAGAAGGCATCTAAAGTGGCATCATGCTGAGTAAGCAACTGGACCTCTTACATAGCCACATTGTCCTCCAGTGTGTTGCAAAACACGTTTGGTCTGCATACATATGTTGGAATCAAAGGGGAAAACACAGGAGTGCTATTCACCAGGTTCTGACAGGTTCTAGAGAACCAGTAGCAGAAATTTTGAGTAGTTCAGAGAGCCAGCAAATACCACCTCTGGCTGGCCACAGAGTGGGGTGGGAATGGAGATTTTGCAGTATCCTTCCCCTGCCACGCCCACCAAGCCACACCCACAGAACCAGTAGTTTAAAAAAAATGAATTCCACCATTGGAAAACAAGTATCACAGTAGGGAAGTTTGACTATACTGTGTTAGTGCAAAGCACTGATGCTAAATGTAAAAGGTGAAAATTGGACTTCAGTAAAGAGGGAAATTTAGTGGACCAACTAAATACCAAAAATTTGCTCTCTGGTATAGATGTTTTCAAATGAAACCTTCTATCTAGCTCTACTCCCAGATGAATGGCTTGCTTTGAATATTGTCTTTTATTTATTTGTTTAATGCAGTGGTGTCAAACTCGCGGCCCACGGGCCAGATGCATCATGCGCTGGCCACTCCCACCCCCATTTTAGTGAAGGGGGGGAAGCTGCGATACGTCACGTGATGATGTGAGGATGCGAGTTTGACACCTCTGATTTAATGTATGGTAAAAATGTTAAAAAGCACAACAAAATTACATTCTCAATGAACAAATATGACACTAGCTACCCTATTTAGAAATTCAAAGGCAGAATATTTATGTAGTTAATACATGAGGGAGTTGCATAAAGAAAATCTCTGGAATTTCTGAATATTGTCCAAAGCACTGAAATTGTAATTAAAATCTATTTCCAGATTTTCACACATACAAACACACACAATATGTGTGTAACTATGTACCATAGAGTACACCACATAGATTCTAAACCAACAGGGTAATACATATTGCATACATTTCATTTACAGACAAAATTAAGAATAAATGTGGCATGGTAAAATGCAGCAATAGTAAAGAAGGAGAAAGGCTGCAAAAATGAAAATCCATGTCAAAAATACAACATTACATAGCCAATACATTTTTAATCAGGAATTCTTCCATTTTTAAAAACTAGATCTTATTGTTGGTTGTGACGGGAATGGAAGAAATAATCTGTATTAATAGGTTCTGGAAATGAACACAGAAGAATTTTTCATAGGAGAACTCAGTGATGAAATATAACAGATAATACTTCACAAAAGGGGTCATCTAAACATGCGTGACATGCAACTGCTAACATCACTGAGTAAACCCAGTTCATCTCAATGTTAAATATTAAAGGAAAATATTCTTTGATCAAATTAAATCACATCCCAGGAAAACCATCCTAATATCTTTGACATCAGAAACTTACAATTCAACCTCCCTCCATATAGTAAAAAAATATATACATTTTAATTAAAAAGCTGACAGCTGCATGTCCTTTAATTGCACCCCAAATCCTCTACATGAAGAGACCTGTCTTCCTTGCCTAATGGCATTTTCACATTGATTACTAGTACTAATTGTTGAGGCCTGGCTTAATCAGCACTTGAATCTAATATACTTCATCTTGTTGTTGTTGTTGTTTAATCTTGGGAAAAGTGTGATTCAGCTGCCATGATTGCTAATCATTTTTTCTCTTTCAAATTCAAAATACAGATCAATGAACATGTCTGTTTGTGGTTCTCTGCGTGAATCACTCAAATGCCACTGATGTTGGCATTCACATCTCACTGTGTTATGGCTTGTGTTTTTTAAGATCGTTTCTTTTGCCTGTAAAAAAGTTTGAGTCTGAAAATGCCAGAGAAGGGATAAAAAACTCTTGAAATCAGAGGTGGGTTTCAGCAGGTTCTGACCAGTTCTGGAGAACCAGTAGCGGAAATTTTGAGTAGCTCGGAGAACCGGTAGTAAAAATTCTGACTGGCCCCGCCCCCATCTATTCTTTGCCTCCCAAGTCCCAGCTGATTGCGAGGAAATGGGGATTTTGCAGTATCCTTCCCCTGGATTGGGAAGGGAATGGAGATTGTACATTATCCTTCCCCTGGAGTGGGGAAGGAATGGAGTTTTTACAGTATCCTTCCCCTGCGATGCCCACCAAGCCACGCCCACCAAGCCACACCCACAGAACCGGTAGTAAAGAACTTTGAAACCCTCCATTGCTTGAAATGTTTCATAAATTCTTCATCTCCAGATGTGGAAAGCATTTCCATATGCAGATTATAGCTCCCATCATCCCTGATCATTCACCCTATTGACTTGAGCTGATATAAGTTGCAGTCACTTTTCAGCTAGATTGTGTCTCCATAGATGTCATAGTTTGTGGTGCATGTCTTAATTTTTTGATACTCAAGCAACATGTTTTCATGGTCTGCAGGGTAATGAATAACAATAACTATCTACAGTATATATATATATATACACTGGTATATATATATATGTATACATATGTGTGTGTGTGTATATGTATGTATGTATGTATGTATGTATGTATGTATGTATGTATATATATATATATATATATATATATTTGTTTTCTGAGGTTTTCGCGGGTGTTTGTATGTAGGTCTTTGGTTATTCGGGTTTTCTCCCGCGTAAAATTGGAAGTGTCTTGGCAACATTTCGACGAAGTCTCATTCATCATCTTCAGGCTTCAGCTTCGTGCTTCTGGGAGCAATGGGTGATAGCAGCTGTTTCTTCCTTTTTAACTGCTAGTGGGGATTTGAACTGATTGGGTGGGAGCTTGGCTGTGATCTGATTGGATGGGGGATTTTTTGTGCTCTGATTTGCTGGGGGTGTGTCCTGTTTGGGTGGGGGCTTGGTTGTGTTCAGATTAGTCTGAGTTGCAGGGGGATTTGAGCTGGTGAGCTGCATTGCTGTTGTTTGGCTTCATGTTCGTGGTCGTGCTACATCTTCATAGTGGGTGTCAGTCTGCTGCATGTATGGATTGGAGGGGTTTGAAATGGCTAATGTTGCAGCTGCAGTCTGGCTTCTGGTCCTTGGTCGTGCTTCATGATCAGTGTAGGTTTGGGTCTGCTTTCTGGGTGGATGTGTGGTGGTGACATCCTGTGTGGACCTCGTGAGTGTGGGTCTGGTGTCATTCCTCGTGTTAGGGACTCGTTTGTCAATAAGGGCGGGTTTCCAAATGGCTGGTAGGCGGGAGGTATCATCTCGTTTGTTCATGCTGTGTGGGCGTTTTTCTATCTCGATGGCTTCTCTGATTATTCTGTTGTTAAAGTGTTCAGTTTTGGCGATAGTTCTGGTCTTTTTAAAGTCAATATCGTGTCCTGTGACTTTAAGGTGTTGGACCAGGGAAGAAGTTGGTTCCTCTTTTTTGACTGAGTTCTTGTGTTCTTCAATGTGTGCACTTATTCTTCTGTTGGTTGTCCAATGTATATGGTGGGGCAGGCGGTGCATGGGATTTCATATACTCCTTGATTTTCTAACTCAATTTTGTCTTTGGGGTTTCCTAGGATGGTGGATATTTTTCGGTTTGTGCAGAATGCTGTCTTGATGTTATGTTTGTGGAGGATCTTGCTGATTCTGTCTGTGGTGCCTTTTATATATGGGAGGAGGGCTGTGCCGTTTTCTTGTTCTCTGTCTTGGATTTTAGTGGGGAGTTCTTTTTGGATTAGTTTGGTAATCTTATTTCTCTGGAATCCACTTTGTGAGAGTGTGTAGTTCGGTTTTTAGGTGTTGTTCATCAGCTAAGCGTTTTGTTCTAGAGATGAGTGTCTTGGCTACGGAGTTGATCTGTGCTGGGTGGTGGTGTGAGAGTGCGTGCAGATAGCGGTTTGTGTGTGTTTTCTTCTGGGAGAAATTGGGTTTCCTGTAGACTAAGACATCTAGGAAGGGAAGTTGGTTGTTAACTTCTGTTTCCATGGTGAACTGTATTTTGGGGTGTAGGCTATTGAGGTGTGTGAGGAAGTTGTCAAGTTTTTCTTTCCCGTGTGGCCAGATTATGAAGGTGTCATCTACGTATCTGAGCCAGAGTTTGGGTTTGTGATCAGATTTTTCTAGTGCTTGGGTTTCAAAGTGTTCCATGTAGAGGTTGGCAATGACAGGTGAGAGGGGTGATCCCATGGGTGCTCCTTCTATTTGTTTGTATTTTTGTCCGTTATGGATGAATTATGTGTTGGATAGGCAGTGGTTGGTCAGATCTAGGATGTGCTTGGGGGGTTATATTTGTTTTGGATAGCTGTTAAGGCTTCTTTGATTGGCACTTGGGTGAAGAGGGATATGACATCAAAGCTCACGAGTAGGTCGCTGGGCTGTAAGTTTTGTTTCTTTATGATCTCTATGAACTGGAATGAGTTTTTTACATGTGAGGCGATGGATTCTGCATAGGGCTGTAGTTGTTTGGCGAGAAATTTGGCTAGGTTTTGTAGAGGTGAGCCTATGGAGCTCACCAACAAACTCCGAAGACTACAAGAACGTCCTTTCCAAAGGATTCAACTTTGCAGTCACTCCCAAATACATCCCCATTGAAACCATTATATGCGGAGTTGAAACCAGCCTGACCAAAATCAACCCCGATGACGCTAACAAAATCAGACTCGAAATCACCAACATCCTCTGCAGCAGCAAGCCACCCAAAAGAAATTTACCCAAAGAGGAATAGACAGCACTACTTAACCTGAAAAAAGACACCAGCATAATAATCCTACCAGCAGACAAGGGCAACGCCACGGTGGTTATGAACACATCTGACTACCAAACCAAATTAACCAACCTACTCCAAGACCCGGCATACAAGCCCCTAAAAACAGACCCCACCACCTACCTAGAAAAAACCACTAGATCCAAAATAAAAGCCTCCCCCATCAGCGAAGAAATCCAACAAAGAATCATTCCCAGAGAGAAATCATCCAGATGCCCTAAGCTCTATGGCCTTCCCAAGATACAGAAAGAAGGAACCCCACTCAGACCCATAGTAAGCTCCATAGGCTCACCTCTACAAAACCTAGCCAAATTTCTCACCAAACAACTACAGCCCTATGCAGAATCCATCGCCTCACATGTAAAAAACTCATTCAGTTCATAGAGATCATAAAGAAACAAAACTTACAGCCCAGTGACCTACTCGTGAGCTTTGATGTCATATCCCTCTTCACCCAAATGCCAATCAAAGAAGCCTTAACAGCTATCCAAAACAAATATAACCCCCCCAAGCACATCCTAGATCTGACCAACCACTGCCTATCCAACACATAATTCATCTTGTTGTTGTTGTTGTTGTTGTTGTTGTTGTTGTTGTTGTTGTTGTTGTTGTTGTTGTTGTTGTTGTTGTTGTTGTTGTTGTTGTTGTTGTTGTTGTTGTTGTTGTTGTTG